>NW_007141947.1:488151-679511 GCF_000164805.1 Carlito syrichta | reverse complement strand
CCCCCCCAGCAGTGTAGAAGTGTTCCCTTTTCACCACACCTCTCCAGCAGCTGTTATTTTTTGAGTTGTTGATAATTGCCATTCTGACTGGAGTTAGGTGGTATCTCAGTGTGGTTTTGATTTGCATCTCCCTGATGATTAGTGAGGTTGAGCATTTCTTCATGTGTTTGTTGGCTTCTTGAATGTCTTCTTTTGTGAAGTGTCTGTTCATATCTTTTGCCCAGATAATACATTTTGTAGCTGTATCCATTCTATCGTTTACTAGGCCAGGAGCTTATTGAAGGTATAGAATGGGTCTAGTTTATGCCTCTATTCTAGAGCCTTGTCAGTTCCAGCACAGTAGGTGTTTGTTTTAGTCTGTTTGGGCTGCTATAACAAAATACCTTAGACCAGGTAATTTATAAGCAATAAAAATTCATCAGAGGATGGGATGTCTAAGAACAACGCACCAGCAGATTTAGTGTATGATGAGGGCCTGTTCCTTATAGATGAGCTTCCTCAAGCCTCTTGTATAAGGCTACTAGCTGGGCATGGTGGCTCATGTCTGTAATCCTAGCACATTGGGAGGCCAAGGTTGGTGGATTGCTTGAGCCCAGGAGTTCAAGATCAGCAAGCTGGGCAACATAGTGAACTTCATCTCTAAAAAAATAAAAATAAAACCTCCCCACAAAAATTAGCCAGGCATGGTGGCACATGCTTGTAGTTTCATCTGCTCAGGAGACTGAGGCAGGAGGATCTCTTGAGTCTAGGAGTTTGAGGCTATGGTGAGCCACATTCATGCCACTTTACTCTAGCCTAGGCAATAGAGTGAGACCCTGACTCAAAAAACAAACAACCAAAAAAACAAAAAAACCACCAAAAAAACCCCCCACAAGTTTTAATACACTGAATGTTGGGTGGATGAGGCTGTCTATTGCACCTTTTCCTTCTTTGAATTCTTATGCATGTTTTGACAATGCAGGAACTCTAACATTAACAAACTAAATAAAAGTACCAACTCTTGTTATACCTTTTAAAAAGATCATGAAAATATCAACATGTACTTGGAATCAAGTTTTAAGGGAACTAATCTCATTCATGAAGATGGAGCCTTCACAACTTAATCACTTCCCAAATTTCCTACTTTTTAATACTATAACTTCAGTTATTAGGTTTCAGTGTGTGAGTTTTGGGAGACACCAACATTCAGACCATAGCAATGTTCAGTATTTGTTGATCAATTAAGGAACAAGCAAAAGGATAGATAGAAGATTGTATGTACTAGAATCTAAGAGATATGCAAAAATAAATCAGATGTAGTTTTCTACCTCAAGGTATAAATGATCCAGAAGGAGAAAGTAGAAACATGTTAATGATAAAGAATGGAATGTAGTAAGTGTCACAAGACAAGCAGAAGGAAACAGCTATGGAGCTTTCAAGGAACACAGAGTTGAGAAAGTGGGGCAATGATTAATGATGCAGTGACATCAGATAACAGGGTCTGCAAGTCCATGGCACTACTGCTGCTACTCCCTATTACCAATGCCATGGCATACATAAATAATTGATCTTGTATTTTTCCCCCCACTAAGTTGTTTATTAGGATTTTAAATACAGGGCTCCATTCACCCATTGTTTGGAATTGACAAGCAAGCAGCCAGGTCCAACTTATCCTAATGAGTTCAGTGTTTCTCTACAGGTAGCTTAGCTGATTAATTTTGCCTGAAACTCACTTATAGCAGAGTGCTATCTTAAGGTCCCCATGGGCATTCACAGTCAAATAGCTCACTGTTTTTACGTTTCCCTGGATGAATATACCCAGCAAGACAGAACTTTCTTTATGTTTCAGCACAAAGTTTGTTTTTGAGTGAGAGCCAAGGTTGGAACGCTCTGTCTACACCCGCAGCTAAGTATTTTAAGGGTCTGTTGTTGTCGACCCTGATGGTAAGGAAAAAACACACTGACATATGAGTAACCACAGCCTGAAACAACGGTCCAGTTGTGAAGCTGTTTGCACATCATTGCTCAGTACTGTGTCCTAGGGTCTTGGCGACAGTATGGTGAGGTGTGCTTCCAAATTTGCTTAGAGGATACCTTGTATTTCCATCCTCAGCATGATGGGGAGAGGATTCCCCAGACAAACAGAGAGGGTAGTAGCAGAGAGCAGCCCTGGAGGGTGACAGGGTCTTATTTCAGGTTCAGTAAAGGACTTATTCCTCATCTCCTGAGAGAGGTCTTCTGCCTTTAAGCACAACTCACTCGATTCTGAATCTATGACTAAATGATTCGATTATGCAGATTCATTTGGAAATGTTTATTTCTGCTCTAGAAACCTGAAGTGATATTTACTTTAAAAGAGCTTTTGATGAAAGTATACAGAAACCTGCGGTCCAAAATATTTATCAAAAAAAAAAAAAAAAATCTCTCTTTAGCTATGGATTTCAATCTCTTAAAAGTAAAACATTTTTTATTAAGCATTTTCACCATCATCTTAACTGATAAGAATTTTTCTGTGCATGTCACGACAAATATATAGTATTGTTATCAGATTGATGGGTAGTTATCTGGGAAGGTAATCTATACGCTGAAAAAAAGAACAGCATTCTGGTTTGTATCCATAGGATACAGAGGAAAATTAAAACAAAAAAATTCAAGCCCTGAATACTTTGGCTTATACCCCCGCAGTTCACCCTGAGAGATCAAGCTTGCTGCAAGTTCAATTGCTGTCAGAGGGGTGCTGCTTCCTGGCACCACTGGCCCCTACTTCTAAGTGCATTGTAGGTGAGTCTGAATGACTCACCTTGCTGCAAGGGAATCTGAGAAATCGAGATTCTGATATTTTCAGTGTCTGTAGCACACAGAATTCTACAAAAGTGGAAGAAAGTTGAGATGCTAAAAAGTAAAGGAAGTTGAAAAGTGTTTGCTGTAAGCAACTGAAGGCAGGGTAGCGAACAGGTGCAAAATCACAGCTGCACAGAAGGTGATTCAGAGCCTGGGTCCTCTCAGAGTTTATAGTCCATTAAAGGAGAAGGGGCATAGCACATTCTGCCTTGTGTTACAGCGACTTTTGTACCAATTCCATAAAATGAAGCTGTTTAGAGCCTAGGGGAGTGAGAGATGAAGCAGTTTTAAAATGATTATGAAATTATGAAATGCAACGTCGATATGACTGTGGCTATTAAAGCAACATCTGTATGTTAAATCATGCAACATGGGAGAATGGTTAATGGGTGTTAGACACACAAATGCCATCTTTTGTGGCACAAATTCTTTCCATGTTTTGAGAAAGCTGGAATTTGGAGAATGAAACATTAGTAGGAAAATGAGCCTCCCACTGTTGTATGCATGTATCTTGCATTTCTAGATTTGTTTTGAGAGAGAGTGAGCTGTTCGGGCCCATCAAAGTACAGCCTTGGCTTATGGAGGAAGAGAGTTTCACATGAATTGTATTTTTGTTGTCAGTCAACCAAGGAAGAGATGAGTTTTATGTGAACATCTAAGCAGATATGGGTCTTTCTTTTGGACTTAGAGTTTCCACTAGGGAGGATAAGACTTAAGATAGTAGGAATAACCTCTTAGCTGTTGAGAATTAAAGAGAGATGGAAAAGTATGAAATAGCCTTCAGCAACATGGGGCCACAGTCAGCAGTGACTAGGTCATTCCTAGTAAACCAGATAATATACATTCTTGGTACTCTTTATTTGGGTGTTGATAACACAGTTAGCAAGGTTGGATGTGGCCATTCTAGCATCGTCTCAGTTAAGCTGGGACTATAAGGAAAAGAGTCTTTCATCTATGCTTAGGCTAAAGAGGAATAATTTATCCCCCTTTTGTGTTACCCAAGGCCAGAGCGATGGTAGCACCGGGAATACTGTAAGAAAAGTAAAATTTAGGGACAGAAGAGCTTCCCTTCTCAGACAAAAAAAGAATCTTGTAGTGATAAACTCCAAGGTTCCCAGTGTCATACTCGATAAAGAAGAGACAGGATTTCATTACATTATGATTGAGAAAAGTCAGGAAATATACTCACCCAAAGATAAGAAATCACATGATAAAATGCAGCAGTTTCTCACCACATGAGCAGTGAATGCTCAGTTGTACCAAGTAACATTTGGGAAGAATAATGTTAAATGCTGTTACCCAGTGTTCTTTCTATAAAAGAAGAGTTTTATTAGGAGTTATGCACTTATAAACATGAACCAACTGGAGTCATCCCTCAGTATCCACCAGAGACTAGTTTCAAGTCCCCCACACCCCTAGATAACAAAATCCTTGAGTGCTCAAGTTTGTGATTAAAAAAAAAAATCACTTGGTATTTGCATACAATCTATGCATATCTTCCTGTATACTTTAAATCATTTCCAGATTACTTGTAATACTGAACACAAAGTAAATGCTATGCAAATAGTTCTTATATTGCATTGTTTTTAAAATTTGTAATTTTTTTTCAGGAAGAGTTTTGGTGGTACTCTGGGAGAAGGACTTATTCTTTTTAAAAGATGCTGTCCTAAAACACTGTGGCTTCTAATTGGTAGTGGTGGCATCTGGCAAATTCTTTGGTTTGCCCACTTTTGTAGGGTTTACTTGATTTTACAGTTGTGGTTTTTATGCACGAAAATATTATTTGATCTAGCAATTTCAATGCAAATTAAAGACTGAAAATGTGTGCTGCCTAGTGAGATCCCAATGACCTACATTTTATGTGGGCATCAATTTAAAGGAGGACTAAAACCCCAGTGGATGAGACTGTTGACTAGACATTCCTTAAAATACATATGGTTGAGAAAAGTAAAGGAAAGACTAATATCTGAGTGCTGACCATGACCCAGACATGTTACATTATTTTTTAAAAATAGAATCATCACTACAGCTTTGTAAAAAATAAATTATTAGTCACAGGTTATGATGGGTAAACCTAGTAAAACCTTTTTGGTGGAAATCCTTAGGGAGGTCTTACATTCTCTCTCCCTGTCTGCCTCTTCAGCATCATCTGGCACCGTATGGC
Source organism: Carlito syrichta (assembly GCF_000164805.1). Classification (NCBI taxonomy): domain Eukaryota; kingdom Metazoa; phylum Chordata; class Mammalia; order Primates; family Tarsiidae; genus Carlito; species Carlito syrichta. The sequence continues at coordinate 674,527 of NW_007141947.1, read as the reverse complement.
TAGCAAGATTGATCGGAAATTGAGACCCTCACATAAAACCAGGAAATGATGCCTCAATCTGAAAGAGGGAATACAAACCCTGTGCTCAAGGTCCTTGGAACGACAAGGTACTTGGTTCTGAATATTTACGACTCTGAATAGGAGGAAAACCTTCTTACTAGAAAACAAAGTCAAAAGTTAGTGGCACACTTGGGTGTTTAATCTGAAATTTCACTGTCATGTCACCAGAATCTGATTAACATAAAAACTGTTCCAATAATAAAGATGGCAGAATTAAATACAAATATATCAACAATCACAAATCAAGCAAATTGACTTAATTCACATATTAAAAGGCAGCAATTCTCAAACTGAGAAAAAAATTGCCGTGTTATATTTATAAGAGATATTTTAATGCATAATATAGAAGTTGAAAGTTAAAGAATGAAAAATATATATTAGGCAAAGCTGAGATAGTAATAGTAATGCCAATTAGAACAGACTATAAGGTAAAATATATAATTAGGATTTATAGAGTCCTAGTAGAAGGAAATAACAAACCAGAAGGTTATCGGAAACTTGCCTCTGAATGCACACGTAAAAGATCATCACAAAAATATATGAAGCAAAAATGGACAGAATTGCAGGAAAAATGAACCAAAGCAAAACTATAGTAAGAGATGGAAACATGTCTCTTGTAGATACCAATAGGTTAAGCAGACACATATTAGTGAAGGTATGGAATATGTGAGCAGCACAAGTGATCTCATGGCACATATATAGGACCATGTTTCAGAAATTAGAGCACACATTGAACATTTGTAAAGATGAATCCTATACTAGCTACAGAAAAATTCACAACACATATCAAAGAATCAATATTGTAGATACTGCATTCTTTGTCCAAAATACATTAAATTTAGACGTCGATAATAAAAACCAGCTACATGCAATGGCTCATGCCAGTAATATTAGTATTTTGGGAGGCTGAAGTGGGAGGATTGCTTGAGACCAGAAGTTTGAGACCAACCTGGTTAACACAGTGAGACCCTGCTTCTAATTTTTTTTTAAATTAGCTGTGTATGGTGTTACATGTCTGTAGTTCTAGATACTCAGGAGGCTGAGGAGAAAGATCACTTGAGCCCAGGAATTCGAGACTTCACTCTAGCCTGCGTGACAGAGCAAGAACTTGTCTCTAAAAAAAAAAAAAGAAAAAAGAAAACAGTCAATAAAAACTAGAACTCTCCCAAAGACCATATGTTTGATAACTTTAAAAATCTACCCAAAGAGTGCATTGTCTTTAAAAAGAATTATAGTGGCATTTGGAAATACTTAGAACCAAATAACAATAGAAAAACTACCTATCAAAACCTTGAGGAAAGGTTTAACACAGTACTTTGAGTAAAACTTTGAGGTTTATATGAACAGAAAGAGTCAGAATTAATTAGGAAATACTCAAGCAAAGAATGAGAGACAATTCACTTAAATGAACCACCTAATACTTTGGCTTCTTCATCTTTGACCTCCTTGCCTCCAATGATGTCTTCCTTCATATTACCTATATGATCTCCCATTGTTGTATCTTAGATCTTATGTTTCCAAATCTGTTTATTAAATCCTTCAAGTTTGTTCCTACCTCAAAACCTTTGCACTTATTCTTCCCTTTATCTGGACTCCTCTTCCTCACTTTATTTAGGAATCTTCCCAAATGCATCTTCCTTGGAGATACTTTTCTCGACCCTTTTATCTAAATATGTATACCTCGATCATTCTCTATTCTCTGTGGAACTTATACATAGTATAATAAAAATCATTATTGATGAATATATGTGTGTAGATATGTAGCAATAATGCATGTATAGATGTATACCAATAGATATACTAATATAAGCATTGATATATGTATATATACACTAAGCACTAACGTACGTATATATACATATATAATCATACCTATGTATATTAATTTTTGTTCTTTTTTTGAGTCAAGGTGTCACTCTGTTGCCCAAACTGGAGTGCAGTGGCACAATCACAGCTCACTGCAGCCTCAATCTTCTGGGCTCAGGCAATCCTTTCACAGCAGCCTCCTGAGTAGCTGGGACTACAGGTATGCACTACCATGTTCAGCCAATTTTTTAGTTTTTATTTTGTAGAGATAAATTGTCGCTACATTGCCCAGGTTGGTTTCAAACTTCTGCGCTCAAGTAGTACTCTTACCTCAGTCCCCCAAAGTGCTGAACCACCATGCCCGGGCCTGTTTATATTTCTGTTTATTTGTTGCCCTCCCTGGATCATAAGCTCTTTGAGTTCTTGGTAGTTGTCTATTTTCAGTGGTAACTTCATCATCTAGAACTGTGCCTGACGGGTGATGAGTGCTTACAAATATTTTCTGATGAAATAAATGGATGAATTAACCTATACCATTCATAAAAATACTGAATATCTGATTTGAAGGGGATAAGCACTGCTTATAACCTCTGTCCTATAACTGAATTTCTCCTTTGAAAAGTTGTATGAAAGTAAATCTTTTAAGTGCCACATACAGTTATAAAATATCTTTCCAGGACTTTATAATTTTACAAACCAAAACTGAACATATAATTTTGATGAAATTTTGCTGTGAAAGAATAATATTTTTATGTGCATTGACACATCATTTTCAAATTTTCTTCCAAATTATATCCTTAAAAATAACAGAGGCAGTAAGAAACTGCCTTTGGTATATCTGATTGGAAATTAATCATCCATAGCATTATTGAAAATAGCAGACCACTTTACCCAAGAAAACATATGTTTTCTATTATACCAAAAACTTTATTATTTGACATTGTGTGAACTTTTAGAAACTGGATTTGTAGTTTATAGTTTTTGAATGGCACCTCTTAACATTTGTAATTATATTGTTGAAAAATGTTTCATAGCCTAAAATATCATATATTGTGAAAGTTAGACAAAAAACAAAAACAAAACAAAAACAAAAAACACTATCTTTTCTAGCACCAAGCCCTCTTTAAATCAGTGATTTGAATTTTTTCTTATTATGGAATTGACGTATAAACAATAAAAAAAAACCAAAGCTAAATGTTTGCTTGGAAAATGATGGTTGGTAACATTTAACCATTCCTGTTCCTACAATGCTTTTTCAGTGATAGTCCTGGGCCCAATATATTCACTGTGGTACAGTGCATTTTATTTCACCACAGATTGACTTGTGTCTTTACCCTGTCATGCTGGGGAAATAAAAAATCAGGCAGCTGCACGAGATTGCACGAGGCTCAAAGAATTGTTCCTATGGGTATCTCTCCTTCATTTCCTTCCTCCTTCTGCACCCTATTGTGTTCAAACCTGCTCTTTGGTTTTCATTAGACAGCTCATCTAAAAAAGTTTATTTTTATCTGCTTATATGTTTAAAGCTTGCAAAATAGAAAGGACTGTGATGAGACCAAAAGCAATTTGTTTATCCTCTTAAAAGTTTCCAGAAAGATTTTGCAAGGAGTGCAAAAAGATTTTTTTTTTAAAGTGATGTATCAGTTAGAATAGACTAGATTATGCTGCAGCAACAATCAACCCCTACACCTTGATGGCATCAAAGAAGAAAGGTTTATATCTTGCTCATTCTCCACACTTTATAATTGGTAGCCTGGGAGCTTTACCCCACATTACTTCAAGCCCAAAGCACTTATTTACTTACCATGTAGAATGAAGCAGGCCCCTGTGGCAGAAGGAATGAGAATATGATGAATCATACACTCTTAGAGCTTTGCATATATCTTACACTTCAATATCATTGGTCAAATAAGTCACCTGACCACACCTTAAGGGGGCTGGGCAAATGTCAATTCAATGCCATTCTATTATGCTCAGAAGAAGAGAAAATTGAACGACTCTGATGATTCCCTATCATATCACATCTGATTGCTTGGGAGGTGCCTTCTAGAGTGCCATCACAAGGGTTCTTGGGTCTGTCCTTACTTATCCAGAAGGGCTGTAATGGGAGAAAAAGGAAGGTGGAATTATATGGGCTAGATAGTTCCTTTCTTTGGATAGTCAGTTGAACACAACTTTGGTGCTTCTTAAAATCTCCATGGTGACTTCTACAAACACAGATGCTTGGGTCCTATCTCTAGAGTCTTTTCTCCAAAGTTCAACACTGTTCCCTATCTCTAATTTTATCTGTAGGATAAGCTTCACCATAACAAAAGGAAAAGAATTTAATAATAATTGTCTAATCTTCACTGTTGCAAGAGAGATTCTAAACTTGCAAATATGAACTCTGATAACTAGTGAAGGGTTTTGTTTTATGGCAGAGAGGATCCATGGTTTGAACAAATCATCCCTCCAGATAAGATGTGGTATATAAGATTTTGTCTTTTATGATAACACTGATTGGATGGGGCTACCTAGAGTATTGTGTAGAATGGATGCTGGGGCTGCATTAGAACTCTGCGTCAAATGTGTGCAATAATTGATTAACACTGTCTGCCACTGTAAGAGAGGTAATGGAATTCATGCCATGTGTTTGTCTTCCTAGTCGATTACCATTTCCCATGCTACCAATCCTTTTTTGGGGAATTGCATTCTGACCTAACAATTTGATTACTAATTTTTAAAAATAAATTGCTTGCTATTTGAGTAGTTTTGATCTGAATGGCAAAGATCAATTTTTTCAGCTACTAGATAGGTGTCTCCTTCAGAGTAAATTAAAAGCAAACCAAGTCGGGCTCGGTGGCTCAGCCTGTAATCCTGTGCCTTGGGAGGCTGAGGTGAGTGGATTGCCTGAGCCTGCGGGTTTGAGACCCGCCTGGGCAAATTGGTGAGACCTCATCTCTACAATAAGTCAAAAATTAGCCGGGCGTGGTAGTGCGCGCCTGTAGTTCCAGCTACTTGGAAGGCTGAGGCAAAAGGATCACCGGAGCCCAGCAGGTCGAGGCTGCCCGGCCACTGCACTCCAGTCTGGGTGACAGAGTGAGACTCCAACTCAAAAAAAAAAAAAGCAAACCAAACTAAAACCAAAAGCTTGACATTACAATTTATAGCAACTGTTTAGAAGATTGATCATGTTCAACTAACTGAAAATGTAAATTCCATAATGTGAATATCTGAACTTGCGTGTGTGATCTTCCCAGAAGACACTGCCTGTTTGGGAAACTGGTTAGGTTTCCTCTGGCACCCCTGTATTCTTTTTTTCTGATTTCAATAATTAGCAATTGGACAGCATCAGAGATGGAACCAATGGGAAGTCACTCATGTGACTAGAATGGAAGAAGAATCATGTGAGGAGTAGTTCAAGAAAAAAAGACAAGTCTATGTTAGGGTTAGGTGATGCTTTGACAATGTATCAAGATTGAACTGAATATCTCTAAGTTTAGTAACGAATGATAGACTGGAACATTCCAAAGAACTGCTTGGGTCTTGTTTTACCATCAGTGTGTGATTTAGGGGCTGAGAAAATACATGCCTTTTTGGCTCCAGAATAGACATTTCATATTAGACTTCTTTCTCCACTTAAAAGACAAGATGAGTTGGGCTATTTTTAAAAATTTGATCATTGATTGTTGGAAATAAGTACTTGACAGGGGTTACAGTTACAGACACCCTCACATTCTAATGAAAGATGGAATGAATGCACATCAGAAATGAGAACATTTCAATCTGCCTAGTTACATGACTAGAAGAAAACTATTTTGCCTTTTTATATTCTTCATGACTAGAAGCAATTTTTGTAATTCCATAAATCTTCAAGCTCAGAGTGTATACTGGTAACTTGGACATAAATATATTTCTAAGATGTAATTATATTTATCTAATGGGACTGAGTCTCTGGTCAGCTGTCTGTGTGTGTCAGTTAGGGAAGTCTTTTCCAAATCCTTGGATTTAGCCCATTTTTCCTCCTAAATGCTACATAGCATAATTTAACCATAGATAAGCAATTTCACTGGCAATGTTAGTTCATATTTTATATAACTAAATAGATAATTTTAAAGGTTGATGATCTACACAGATTTGGAATATAAGGGATTGATTGCTTTATCACATACATTCTTAGCAGAAGTAGTATTGCTCCCAAGGGAGTAAAAATTGGTTCTTGGTGGGCAGTGGTGAAAAAATCTTTAAAATATCCCATTATTTGTGGCTCTCCAAAGGCGCACAGCACATAAGCATATGTATAGTATATCTGCGATATTAAAATTTCATGGGGAGGGAAAGCTTTTAGGGAAAAAAATGTAAAAAAGGTTCCTTTTGGAGACAACAATGAAAAGGTTGAGAAACAACTGCTCTAATTTTAGAAATAATAATTTTAACAATAACTAACATTTTTTGGATGTTTATCCTGTGCCAGGCACCCTTTTAAGTATAACACTTAGATTGCCTCCAATCCACTGACAACCCTGAAGGGTAAGATGCTTTTGTATGTCCTTTTACATGTGGATGAGGCAATATGGCAGAGAGGGATGTAGAGAAATTAAAGCATTTTACTAGGGCCATTCAACTAGTAAGAGAGAGAGCTGCAGTTTTAACTCACATGGTCTGCCTTCAGTTTCTTAAACACTATATTGCTTTGTACACCAACTGTCTATTACACAAGTAAGAAAACAGCAACCCTGAGAGGGCTCCTTGCTTTTGTTTTTTTTTTTTTTTAAATCACTACATGAGCTAATCCTGGACTTAAGGCACATGCTATAGATCCTCTAGCAGCTTGTCCAGGATTTTGCCTAATACAATTTCTCTACCACTAGGGTTCTTTGAGATGAGGTCCTCATCTTGGTAATGAAAGCATTGACAAAAGTGTGAAATGTGAAGGGGGGCTTACCTTGCTTTGAAAGGAAAAACACCCAGTGTCTTAGGTCCTGATTTAAATTTCTGGGTATCTTTTGTTGTTGTTGTTGTTGTTATTGTCAACTTCTGAATTTTATTTCTCAGTGGAGTAACCATAGCTTCCCTTACTACAATCAAGTTTTCTTTAATTTTTAAATTAACATATAGTCAGATTGAATTTTTCCTTTTGGTTGGTGTAGACGTCTATGAGTTTTAACACATGTATAGACTCATGCAACTGTTGCCACAATCAAGATATAAAAGAGTTTCTTGGTCCCCCCAAATTGCCTAATGCAGCTTCTCTGTTGTCTCCCTCCCACCCCTAACTCCTGGCAACCACTGATCTGCTCCCCATCACTACAGTTTTGCTTTATCCAGAATGTCCTATAAAAATAATCCTGTAGTATGCAACCTTTTGAAACTGGATGTTTTCACTCAGCCTAAAGTCTTTGAGATTCACCGAAGTTGTTGATTGTTGCATATATCAATAGTTCATTCCTTTTTATTGCTGAATAGTTTCCATGGCATGGATCTATTTGTCCACTGAAGGACATTTGAGTTGTTTGAAGATCTGGGGCCACCACAAATAAAGCTTCTATGAACATTCAGGTACAGGTTTTTGTAGAAACTTCAGGTATTCAGTTCTCCAGGGTAAATACCTAGAAATGGCATTGCTAGGTCATATGTTAAATGCATGTTTAAAGTTTAAAGAAACTACCATATTGAAGATCTTTTGCCTAACTCCATGTGACAAAGATTTTCTTCATTTTTCTTTCTAAAACTTCTAAGAGTTTTATGTTTTGCAAAGTAGATCTCTGATTTATTTTGAGTTAATTCGTGCATAATGTGTGAAGTTTAGGTTCAGGCTTGTTTTTTGCATATGGATGTCCATTAGTTCCAACACCATTTACTAAAAAAAAAAACCAAAAAAACCACAACGAAAAACCCAACTATTCTTACTCTAAAGTAGCACTTTGCACCTTTTCAAAAAGTAATTGACCATATTTGTATGGGTCTATTTCTGGACTTTGTAATCAATTCCATTGTTCTACATGGCTAACTCCTTTCTCATACCACATTGTCTTGATTACTGAAGTTTTATACATTTTAAAATCAGAAAGTATGAATTTACCAACTTTATTCTTGTTCAAAATAACTTTGGTTCTTCCATTTACTTTGTGTTTCTTATACATTTTAAAATTTGTAAATATCCACATACATACACTGCTGTTGAAATTCTAATTGGAATCTCATTAAACCAATGTATCAATTTTGGGAGGAGGGCAGAATTGACATTGTAACAATACTGAAACTTCCAATTTATAAATATGGTATGTCTTTCCATGTATATAGGTGTTCTTTGATTTTTCTCATCAATATTTTGTAGCTTTCAAAATATTGATGAGATCAATATTTTGTAGCTTTCAAAATATTGATGAGATCAATATTTTGTAGTATAGAGATTCTGCATATTTAACCTTTTTGTCATTATATAATGCACCTTTTAATTTCTGGTAATTTTCCTTGCTCTCAAGTTTACTAGCATCATACATCTTTTTCCATCCTTTTACTGTCACCAATCTATATCATTATATTAAGTGGGTGCCATGCAGAGAACATATCCTTGGATCTCATTTTAAAAAATGTATTCTGAGCCGGGCTTGGTGGCTCAGCCTGTAATCCCTCGCCTTTGGGAGGCTGAGGTGAATGGATTGCCCGAGCCCGCGGGTTCAAGACCCGCCTGGGCAGCGAGACCTCATCTCTACAATAAATGAAAAAAATCAGCCGGGTGTGGTAGCGTGTGCCTGTAATTCCAGCTACTCGGAAGGCTGACGCGGAAGGATCGCCGGAGCCCAGCAGGTCGAGGCTGCGGTGGCCGGGAGCGGCCACTGCACTCCAGTCTGGGTGACAAAGTGAGACTCCAACTCAAAAAAAAAAAAAATGTATTCTGAAAAATTGTTTATTTTAAATAGTGTGATCAGACCACTTACGTTTAATATTTATGTAGAAATGCGTTTGAATTTAGGTGTGACATTTTATTTGTTATGTTTGTTTCCTCTGTTTTTCATTTCCTTGGTTTTCCTTTTCTGCTCATTTCTGGATTATTTGACTCTTTTAGTATTCTATTTTAATTTATTCATGAAGAATTTCACAGTATCACTTTATATAGTTTTTTAAAAAATACTCTAGGAATGACAATATATAAGCGTGAACCCCCCTGCAAACTGGAATTGTTATTTGGAGGGTGGGCCAATTGTAGTACAGGCTTCCCCTGCCAGGTAAGTGTTCTGGGAATGTGTTGGCATCAGTATATGAGCTAGCATAGTTGTGAGAGGCTGCATTCAGCTTTCGTGAATTTTTTTTTGGAGATTCTTTCAAGGCGTTTGTTCAGTTCATGATGGGTGATTTACGCATGCACCCGCCTATATTGCACAGAGTGTTCAGCAGTTTTGTCCAAAAATGGCATGACCCACATGCCCCACTCTCCCAATTCACCTGATTTTGCACTGAGTGACTTTTGTTTGTTTCCCCAGATGAAAAAGTTCTCACAGGGAAGTGTTTTGCTGATGTGGAAGAGATGAAACAAAAAATGGTAGAAGCACTAGAAGACATCAAAATTGACAAATCAAAAACTATTTTGAGCAGTAGAAAAAGCATCTCGGTAGGTGTACTGCATCAAATGGAGGGTACTTTGAAAGTGACTGAAGTTTAAACATGTAAGAGTAAATACACACTTTTTAATGAATAAATTCCAGTGTTTTTTTGCCCCCCCCACACATACTTTTCACTTTCTACTCAGAAAGTGAACTCTAAAAACCTAACAGCAGCATAGGTACTTTTACCTTTCCCCTTTTATGTTATAATTATCATATGTATTACATCTATATACATTGAAAACCCCATGAGTCAATATTGTAATTTTTGCTTTAAACCATCAAGCACATTTAGCAAAGAATATTCTATTTACCCAGACATTTACCATTGTTTTGGTGCTCTTCCTTCATTCTTGATGTTCCAACTCTTACCCACCCCAAGCCCCATTATTTCTATCTGAAGGACTTCCTTTAGCACTTGTTTAGAAGCAGATCTATGGCAATGAAACTTCTTAGTTTTTCTTCATCTCAGAATGCCTTTATTTCACCTTAATTTCTAAAGGACATTTTTACTGAAAATAGAATTCTGGGTTGATGGCCTTTTCCTTGCAAAAATTTTAAGTGTTGTTCTTGTTCCTTCTGGAGTCCATGGTTTCTGATGAGAAGTCCATGGTAATTTGGATTGCTTTTGTTCCCCTATATGTTGTGTGTCTTTCTCCTCTGGCTACTTTCAAGATTTTTCCCTTGTCTTTAGTTTTCAAGTTGTAAAGTGACAAATCTGGGCATGCATTTCTTTGAATTGATCACGTTTGGTGTTTGTGGAGGACAGAGAGGAGAAAACATAATGGCTATTTGCCTTATACTATTGGAATCATGCTCTATGGTCAGAGAAGAGGATTCCCTCTCCCTCAGTTTTAGGCATCTTCCTAGTCTCAGCTGCTGCATTGTGGCAGGATTGCCTGGTGGCTGGAACAGGAACTTACAAACAAACAAAAACGGAGACTTCCCTTACTGCCTCTGATACTTTGAGCCCCTTTCCCTGATCTTTGGGCCAGAAAGTCCGATTTCCCAAAGTCCTTTCTGGTCATACTAGTGTATATTTCTGGGTTTAGGACAGAATATGTGTTTAATTTAGGTGACATCAGAGAGGAAAAACTGGGAAACATACCACCAGTTTGGTGGTACTTCAAAGTCTGCCCTTCCCAATCCATCTGCTACCATTTGTTTTTCTTTGAGTTGGAGTCTCACTTTGTCACCTAGACTGGAGTGCAGTGGCAGCTCCCGGCCACCGCAGCCTTGACCTGCTGAGCTCCAACGATCCTTCCACCTCAGCCTTCCAAGTAGCTGGAACTACAGGCGCGCACAACCACACCTGGCTAATTTTTTAAATTTATTGTAGAGATGAGGTCTCACCAAGTTGCCCAGGCGGGTCTTGAACCCGCGGGCTCAGGCAATCCACTCACCTCAGCCTCCCAAGGCGCGGGATTACAGGCTGAGCCACCAAGTCTGGCTCCATTTGTTTTTCAAAATCCCCAGATAACTGTTGCATGCATTCCATTCAGGGCTTATATTTACATTCCCTGGGAGAGACAGGGTAGAGTGCATCTACTCCATCTTGTCCAGAATTGGTCCCAAAGAGTTTTAAGTGCTCATTCTTGGCCTCTGATTGCATGAAAGGCATACAGAGATCTGACCCCTCTTTTACTTAAATCCCTTGCACTTTGATACGATTCAGGTCCCTCAAGTTGTAGAATTTTCTACCTTCTTGCTGCTCTGGATTCCTGAAAGTTCTGGAAAGAATTTTAAGGGAAAGAAAAGTACTTTATTAATATTGTCACATTTTAACCTTATAATAATCCTTTTTCATGTACATTATTTTCTCATTTTAGAGAAGAAAAATCTAGCTCAGCAAAGTCACATGGCTAAGTAAGTGGCAATCCAAACTCAGGTTTATTTTCCTAATGTCAAGCCTGGGTTCTTTTCATCATATCATGCTGAGGATAGCCTGAATACATTTTGTGTTTTAAGAATGTGAGTATTATTGGAAATTACCTGTTTTTTTTTTAAATGCATGGATATTTGAAATAGCAATAAATATTTTGGTTTTGTGTTCATCTGAAAAAAAAAAGGGTTACTTTCTTGGCCTGGAGGTATTCAAAGGCCAATTGTCCTCTGATTCTCTTTGAAGACCTTTTTTTGATATTGTGATTTCATTCACAACCACCTGATATGCCTGAGAAGAAGTTATCAAAAGAGAAGCCAATAACATTTAGCTTAGAATGTTTAACTTGGACAGAATATTAGTCTCATAAATACTAATTTGTGAGAAATCACTGGGGTCTGCACGCATTAGTGGATTGACCTTCGGCAAGTACACAGCTGGGGAGCCAACTGGGCTGCCCTGTTGTCAGGAAATCCCTGAAGTAATGGACTTGACACACTGGGAGAAGTAGACCCACTGTCCTCACAGCTTGTTGAGATTGTCCTGGTGGCAGTTACATGTATTCTTTGGCAAATGGCCATTTCCGCAGCCCCAAATCCACAACAGTTCAGTGGTTGAAGCCATGCTTCGAAACAGTGATTCCACAATTCTTTGGCAGCCTTCCACAGAGTTAATGATGTGGAGGGGCTCTGTGAAGATCGAGGGAAAAGATAGTGAATGAGGTTATCAGGTCAGACTGCAATGGTTAGCTTTAAAAAAATAAAACGTATAAGGTGGAACTCAAAAAGGTACCCTAAGGATTATTTGTCTCTGCATTTTCTAGGGACAGGGACTCAACAAATTTAAGAATCCCTGATCTATCTGTAATATAACACATGCAGATCTGCAAAGTCAGTGTCTGTGCTATGCACAGAGGGAATCATCACTAATAATAACAGATAATGTGTGAAATGGCCAGTTGAGTGCCTCCTCCTCCAAGGAGATAATCATGTCATCCACACAAAGCATTGTTCAAATACTAGATGGTCTTTGTGACTGTATCCCTGTCATGCAATGGTTTAGCTGATTGTAGTTTGACAATGATGACCTGAACACTGAAGACAGCATGAAAAATGCATGGTCTTTAGGGAAGTTGAATGAAACTCGGTTACCATTTCTGTAAATCTTCAGTAATTATAAAATAATTTGTATGTATTATACACACATATATCTCTCCTTTGGAATAAGATAGATTACAAAAAAGACACATTTTATGGAGCAAATGGATGAGTGTGACCATGGGAATTTTGACAGCAAGAAACTAGGCAAACTATCCAATGTTAAAGACCATGGATTCTGGGATTAAGCATTCCTGGGTATTATGATTACATCTAGTATTCACCTGCTGTGTGAACTTTGCCATTTTGCATATGCCTATTTTACAGATGAGAATACTGAGGTCCAACAGTTTAATAACTGCTACCTATCTCATATGGTTGTTATGGAAGTTAAAAGAGATAATTCAAGTAAAAATTCCCGCTTGATAGAAGGTATTCAGTGAGTGATAGTTAACATGATTATAATAATTATTATTATCAAAATGGAGATAATGAAATTTTAGAAATCATGAGTGGGCTGGTAACACCAGGCAAATTCTAAGTCCTGACAGCTAATGACCTTTCTGTCAGGATGTCAGGATGTTCCAGGGACTGACACTACAGGAGGAGGTAGTAGTCGGGGGGTAAAGTTTTTCTCAGATAAGTTTTTAATTCATAGTTACTTTTGAGTAAGACTTGTTTACCAAGGTAGTTAATATTAGAGTGTGTGGGGATAAGGCATGGATCCCTTAGAAACAGAGACAGCAATGGCTCTGGATATAATTTTTGGGACTATAAAAGAAATACTCATTTTGAGGGAGAGATGAGGGAGGGTTGTAGGACTCAGAAAAACAACTGACTGACGGGGCCTACTGGAAATTTTCTGAATCTCAGAGACATGATGGAGAAGGTCAGTCATGAGATTCCTAGAAGCTCTCTACTATTAATAATTAATATAATAAACCTTGCACATCTCATAAAGTCTGAGTTGTTGTAATTATCCCTTTGGAAATCAGTTAGGGTTCAATACTTTTTCTCAGATAAGTTTTAAATTCATAGTTATTTTTGAGTAAGACTGTTTCTTCCCATTTTTATTCAGGGACTTTGAGATCATTTTCTAATAGGGATCAAGTTTGGCATCTAATGAATTAAGTCCTTGGCTCTGGGAAGACTTTTCTTCCACCCCCGAGTGTGTGCACAATGACCTTTGAATGCTCTAGACCAACTTTCAAAATTTAACTCCATTAGCCCAAGTGTGACAGTCAGAAAGAAGTCCAAATATTATGAAAACGATGCAGTCATGATCTGCAATCACTTTCCTTCATTCTAACTCTAGACAGAGAGTATGTTATTTCCCCCTTGAACTTGACCATGATTTAAACATGATATGTTATCATTTTAATGTCTGCGGTCTTACTCAAGAATTCTGTGATGAAAAACCAGGACACATGAAAAATGGCCCATGGTAAAAAGCCTATATTAAGAACATGTTCAGAAAGAGATTAAACTAATTGCAACTAGGGGAATGTGGGTTACAAGAGATTTGACTTGTGTTCCTACTTAGAGTTACAGTCTCTGAATGCATTTCTTTATTGGATATGAAATTATGTTACGATGAAGTTTGCCTGAATAATGAATGTAGTGACATATGAAGGAGAAAACACCATGGAGCTGGGAAACACTGGTTAAGTGATGCTGTTGATGGTGCCACATATGTAGATTTATTATTTTCACTGATGGCAGCGTATCAGTTTTTATATGGTTCATACACTTGTTTACCAAGGTAGTTAATATTAGAGTATGTGGGGATAAAGCATGGATCCCTTAGAAATAGAGACAGCAATGGCTGGGAATATAATTTTTGAGACTATAAGAGAAATACTCATTTTGAATATCCAGATTCTGGAAATCGGGGGTCATGAAAGAACAAAATAATTGACTAAAGATTTTTTCTCATTATTGTTATTTTTAAAAAGCACTTCTAATTATTATAAAATTCATACTCAGAAAATCTAGAAATAATACATAAGATAAAAGAAAATAAAAAGCACCTATTATATATAACATCAAAATAAACATTGTTAATATTTTTTGCACTTATTTCCAGTCAAAATGTTTATTACTACATAATTGCTAATATCATGAACGTGCAATTATTAATTGTATGTATCTTGCTTTGTACCCATGGTGAACATCTTTCTCATATCACAGAAACTTTGCTGAAATACTATTTTTAAGAATCAGTTTGGAAGTCAAATTAAGAAGAGTGGCTCCCACGTGTCAGAAACATACAGGACTTCAAGGAGCTTGATGGGTGTATACCCAATCCCATTGTCTACTAGATGTCAAACATCTTTGCTTGGTATCCCAGTACTGGTAAATGGTTGAGTGATTATTTCGGAGAGCGGTCTCATGGCTTCTAACTCACTGCTGATTTCTAATCGTTTCTTTTTTTTTCAAGTTGGGGTATCACTCTGGCACTCAGGCTGGAGTGCGGTGGTACAATCATGGCTCACTGCAGCCTCAACCTCTAGGACTCAGGTGATCTTCCCACCTGGGACTTCAGGTATGTACCACTATGCCTGGCTAACTTAAAAAAATTTTTTTTTGTATAGGTGGGGTCTTGCTATGTTGCCCAAACTGATCTCAAACTCCTACGCTCAAGCAGTCCTCTTGCCTCAGTCTCCCAAAGTGCTAGGATTACAGGCATGAGCCACTGTGCCCAGCCTGGTTTCTAATCTTATTGTTGCCAGGCATGGAATGACAGTTCCCCCTCTGAAGCTCAACTCCTTATCTTCCAATGGTTGATGGGTAAGATACTTTCAGCTCTAGGATGCTATTTCTACCTTAGGACCCCCAAACCTAAATTTATATTTTTATTTTTTACATTTTCATTCTTTCAACATCTTTGTTTTAAGTTGGTATATTTACAGACACTGATATATATCCTCTTGTAATGTTTGCAGTGACCCAGGGAAATACATGTTGTTATTATCCTCATACTATAGATAAGGTAAAAAAAGCTCAGAGGGGTGAAAGGAGTAAGCAGTGGAATAGAGCTTCAATCCTGCCTGCCATGGTTGTCCTGAAAACAGGCAGTTCCAGAGGAACTAATTGGTCATCACTTACAGCTGGATACTCACTGGTCAGTCCATCAGTCTGTTAGTTACTTGGTTACTCACTCATTGGTTAACTGGTTGTGGTGGACAGAATTAAGCCTACCCACCACCACCCAGCAATGAAGCCCAATATCTTAATTCTCAGAACCCAAAAATATGTTACATAACAAAGGGAAATTAAGGCTGCAGGTGGACTTAAGGCTGCTAATCACCAACCCTTAAAATAGAGACATTATTCAGGATTATGTAAGTGAGCCTACTATATTCATAAGAGTCTTTAAAAGTGGAAGCAGCAGGAGGAGAAGAGTCAGTGTCAGAGTGATGTGATGTGAGAAAGACTCCATCAGCCATTGCTGACCTTGCAGATACCAGGGGGTCAAAAGCCAAGGAATGGGGGCAGCCTTTAGAAGCTGGGCTAGGTGAGGAAATGCATTCTCCTTTAGAACCTCCAAAAAACCCAAAACAAAACAAAACAAAACAACAACAACAACAAAAAACTACAGCTCCACTAGTACCTTGATTTTTCACCCAGTGAATCTGTCATCAGATTTCTGACCTCCAGAACTGTTAGGCAATAAATCTGTGTTATTTTAAGCCACTGAGACTGTGGTGATGTGTTATGGCAGCCCTCAGAAACCAGTACACAGGATGTGCTCCAAGAGGAAGACCAGAAGTCTCTGGAGTGTTCCAGGATTGGTGCCTAGGGACTGTAACTCATTAGGGGATGAAGCAGCAGCAGATTCTAAGAGGGTGGTAGTGCTTGGAGGTAGACGTGTGGCAGCTTTAAGGTTTGATGTGGTCACTTGTTCTAGAACAGGACGCAGTCCACTGTCAAAGGACTGGTTGAGACCAGCCCACAATACAACTAGGCAGGGTCTCCAAGAATCAGGTGGGTAGATCTGAAGATGTCTGCAAAAGTAAAGTTCAGTGGAAACGCTTTGGTCTATGCCAGTTCGTCTTCAGTCTTCAGATAATATCTTTTATACATTTTCTATGTCCTCCAAAGTTCAGACCTAAAAAAAAGCAACTGAACACTGCTCAAGAAACATTTGTTGATGATTGATGGTTGTGATTGTTCACTTAATTTTAAAATGAGTATTTATTTAACTATATCTTCCTTAATGACATACTAGAACGCATCACAGATGAAACACAAATATTCATGGTAATTGTTAGACTTATCAGCAGTCCTAGTGTTTTGCTATGTATAATATTTTATAGGAATCTTTGCAAATAGGAATTTTATTAGTCTGTTGGCCCAGGGAAAATAAAAAGGCAATTGAAATACACATTGTTTCAAGATGATGGAAACAAAATAATTCTCAACAAGAAAACATCACCCAAAGGCAAGAAGCCAAAAGAACAATAGTGGTGGTTAATATACTAATATAATAAATCTAAGCCTAAATTATTTCTCTTACATTTGCACAAAAGACAATAACAATTCTATTTTGTAAGAATATCCCTGGGAATTACACATGAAACTATTTTTTGTAGGCAGTATTTGGATTTTCATGTTCTGTAATCTATTTTTGAAGCTATTTAATATTTGGTAACATCTGCACATAATCTGTATTTCATACTCAGAATGGGACATGTGGCAGCATTGAGAACACATTGCCACTGTGTTTAAGGATTCTTTTATTTATTGACTGTATTTATAACTTTCTATTCTCCCCAAAGGAGCAAAACCCAATAAAATAAAAATAATAAATTGGGGCAAGGAGAAAATCCATCTGACATCTCTGTGGGTTAAAATATTTGCTGTGACTATGCTTCCTGTTTGTCTCTGAGTTTCCTACCTCCCCTGACCCAAAAAAGAATTTAAAATATACTATTTTTTCCCAGTAGCAGAAAGTTAGAAAATACATTTTATAAGGGATTTCCCCTCATCACTACATATTTTTTCTTTTAAGCCATTAAAAAAATACCTTCTTATTGCAACTGATTCCAAAAATAAAGAACCCATTATTATGTTTCAAGGTTGTAGTTCTCAAATTCTGCTGTGTATTGTAATCTCCTGAAAGGCCTATTAAAACAGATTTCTAGATCCCATCCTCAGAGTCTCGAATTCATTGTGGTGTGGACATTTGCGTTTCTAGCACGTTCCCAGGTGATACTGATGCTGTTAATCTGGGGACAACACTCTGAGAACCACTGCTGTAAAGGAAATTTATGAAGTGATACCTTATTAGAGGAGATACTGAGTAACCCATGGGGAAATATCTTTAAAAGAAATGCCACAGCACATGCAGCAGCTTATTTTGCTGATTTTTTTCTTTTTCTTTTTTTAGTAGAGACTAGGTCTCACTTTGTTGCTCAGGCTGATCTTGAACTCTTGGTCTCAAGTGATCCTCCCGAATGGGCCTCCCAAAACATTGAGATTACTGTCATGAGCCACTGTGCCTGGCTACAGAAGTTGTTTTTATACCATTGTTTCTTCAAAAGATCTTCAATGAAAGTCAAGAACACAACTCTGTGAAGGGGAATTTTACAATGTACTTAGTCAGCCTGGTCCTGCTACATAGATTTCTGTTATGGTACCTTCTTTTGTGTATGTGTATGTTTACTCAATAGCAGATTTACTTGAAATTTTTAACCACTTTATTGAAGTATTACTGGCATACTAAACGCTGTACATGTTTAATGGCTACCTATTTTATTTCAAGGATAGAGTTTAGAATTTATAAGGGAATAGATGAATAACATATTCCTAAATGTAGATTACTTTTAAAAAGTCTTGTTATCTTTAGGTTGGGCTTTTAATTGAAATTCTGTCTTAAGTCCTTGTGTTTCTCTTAGTATAAAAGAAATTTAAGCATTGTTCCCAATTTAGGACCCCTAACTATAGACATATGAATGTAAGAGTTTGCTTCTTCTACCTCCAGAAACCCATGTAATGATATAGAAGGAATGACATCTTCCTTGTCTAAGAATGGGAAAGAGAAATTTCAGTGGGCCAGTGGAAGTCATGAATATCTGTAGGTGGAAATGAGGATGGAGACACAATTACCTCATTTTGTAAATATTTTTTATTTTGAAATAACTACTGATTCATGGAAAATTGAAAAAAACAAAAACAAAAATAAAAAACCACCACAACAAAAACAAACTACAGTGAGATTCCATACAGGTTCCATGAAGGGAGTTTCTTTCCAGCCAGTGCTATAGAGGTAATGTCTTGCATGCATCTAATACAATAGCAAAGGCAAGAAATTGACATTGGTACAATCTGCAGAGCTTGTTCAGATTTCATCAGCTTTACATGCACTCATGTGCGTGTGTCAATGTTTACAGTTTTGTCATATGTGTAAACACCACCGCAAGTGAGACATAGAACTGTTTCATAGCCACAAAGAACTCCCTTATGTTACCCTCTGTTGTCACATCTGTTCTGTGCCACCCACATCCCTAATCCTGGCAACCACTAATCTATTCTCCACCTCTAAATTTTGTCATTTCAAGAACATTATATAAATGGAATCTTTACATTGTATAAGCTTTTGAGATTGGTTTTTTTTCAATCAATATCTTCCTGAGTTCTATCCAAGTTGTTGAGCACATCAATAAATGCTCTTTTTTATTGCTGCATTGTATTTCCTGATATAGATGGAAAATATTTCGTTTAATTAATCACCTATTGAAGAACATTTGGAGGAAGGGGCCTAGCATATACCTAGGGCAAGGCACTAATGGTGAGATTAAATTCGGAATTATTCTTTCCTGGATCCTTAGAACATACTTGGCTTGAGTTTGGTAGATTTGAAAGGGAGCAAGCGTTGAAGGAGATGTAGGAATCAGAGTGAATACTGGGAAGTCTCTCTAGGACTTTTGTTATGGGTGTTATATGGTATGGGAGTACCATGAATCTCATGGAAAAGCACACTATGATCTGACATTTGGGGTGGGGGGAACAATCAATCTACCTATCTACTTTGGACTGGTCCACCCTAAAGTGAGGTTTGCTTGTTCATAGGCCCCAGCTAGGAACCCAAAGTTCCCGATAAGTCCCCTCATTCAAGAAGAGGTCTACTGGGGACCTACCCAAAGGAAACAGATGCTCACTTTAGTGACCCATGTTGTTTGTCAGATGTTAAAACCTGTTGGATCACCAGACCTATGAGGGAAATTGACACTAGAAGAGGACCATGGTGAAAAAAATAGAAGACTTGATCCTGAAAGAAGTAAATCAAGGAATAAATAAAGAATTTTTACAAAGCCTAATTGTATTAGTAATTTTGGTCATTAAAAAAAACACAGGCAGCGATGAAAGAGAAAAAATCAGAAATAAAAAATTCTTTTAACTCAGTGATTCTCAACTGGAGGCAGTTTCACTGCCAGTAGACATTGGGCAATGTCTGGAGATATTTTTGGTTGTGACAACTAGGGGGGGGTTGCTACTGGCATCTAGTGAGCAGAAGCCAAGGATGCTGCTCAGCCTCCCACAATGCACAGGATAATCCCTCACCACTAAGAATTATCTATCCTAAAATGTTACTCTTGCTAAGGTTGTCCTAAAATGTCAATCTTGCTCTAAAGCAAAAATATCAGTGCCATAAAGAAAAAAAATGTTCTTTAACATAACATAATCTCTCAAAACAGAAAACCAAAGATGAGGAGAAAATATGGGAGAGAAGTTAAAAGGCATAGAGTGTTTATATCCATAGTCAGGCTCAATCCTCAACTACTAGAAATTTCTCAAAGAAAGTACAGAGACCAGGGGAATGAGACAATAATCAAAACAATATTAGAAGACAGTTTTCTAGTACTGAGTAAAGACACCAAGCACAGAGCAGATAGAAGAAAAAGAGACCCACAACTGGACATGGCTCAGTTAAATTTCAGAACATCAAGGAGAAAAAGTCTATTAAAATATCAGAGAAGTTGGATGAGAGGTATACGGAACTCAGCAGATTCTGGAAATTTTAATTCTGATATTAGTTCAAAATAAACAATTTTAAACAGTTTCTGTTTGGTTTTCTTTTTGTCATAATCAACTCCATGAAGAACACTCTTGTAGATAACTCTTGAGAGTAGATAATTTGACTATGGTTCATATTAGGGGGACCCCTATAAAACTAGAATTTATTTTTTAAAATTGTGTTATTTTTACATGTTTAAACTTCTGTGACCTTCAAAATACTCATTGTTTGATGCAAGATACCTATCGAGACTTCTTTTTTCACTGCTCAAAACAGTTTTGGAACTCATCAATTTTGATAACTTTTAGTACTTCTGCCATTTTTTTGTTTCATCTTTTCCACATCAGCAAAACGTTTCCCTTTGAGGACTTTTCTTATCTGGTGAAACAAACAAACAAAGTTGGTTGGGGTGAGATCAAGTTAATAAGGAGGGTGGGGTGTGGAGGTCATGGCATTTTTGGTCAAAAGCTACTAAACACTCAGCACAGTGTGGGCAGATGCTCTTGTAAATCACCTACCATGAAATGGGCAAACATGTTGAAAGAATCTAAAAAAAAAAAATCGTTGTAACTGAACTTAGCCTCTCACAACAGTGCTAGCTGGTATATTAATGCTGATGGGTTCCTAGAACACTTACCTAGTGAGGGAAGCCTGTACTATAAGGGACTCACCCTCCAAAAAGATAATTATAGTTTTTTTGGGTCTCCCAAAAGAGTCATTAATAATGACCCTTGGCTGGGCTTAGTAATCCCAGAACTTTTGGAGTCTGAGGTGATTGGATTGCCTGAGCCCACGGGTTCAAGATCAGCCTGGGCAACTTGGCGAGACCTTGTCTCTACAATTAAATTTTTAAAAAAGTAGCCAGGTGTGGTAGTGCATGCCTGTAGTTCTGGCTACTTGGAAGGATTGCCAGAGCCCAGCAGGTCAATGCTGGGGTGACCATGTATGTGCCACTGCACTCAAGCCTGGGTGATGGAGTGAGACTCCAACTAAAAAAAAATAAATGACTCATTAATCTCTGCCTCCTTTTCTGCCTCAGAAAGTCCAATTAATCTTAGGTTTGACCTCTTGATATAATCACTCATCTCTTGAAGGTTTTGTTCTGTCTTTTAAAGCTTCTTTTCTATATTTTTAACAGTTTGGGTTAGTTCCATATTTTGGTCCTCAAACTCTGAGACTCTTTCTTCTGCTTGGCTAATTCTGCTTTCCATTCTTATCAGTTTGTTATTTATTTCATTCACTGCATTCTTTGTTGCTGTTATCTCAGTTATCAACTCCTTCATTCTTTCTTTTTTTCTTTCCTCAATTCTATTTATTCTCTTTATTAATGTCTTGATATCTGAGTTTGTGGTTTAAGACCAGTCATTCTGGGGGTCTTCATTATCTGCATTCTGAAGTCTGTATTCTCAGTGTCTGACCTCCCAGGGGTCTGTGTGAGACCCGTATTCTTCTTTTGGTTTTTGTTCATTTGTGTAGATCACCCCCCTTTTTAACCTCTTCTTTAATTCTGTTGTTCAGGGATGGGGGAATAGCTTACTTTTGTTTGCTCAATCTCCTATTCTGCCTTACATGGATTCTCTGGCTTTGCTCAATTCTGAAGCTGGACTGTGGGTGGGGGACTGTACTTTTTTGCAGTTTTGAGATTTAATTGAGGGGGGAGCTGTGATTCAGAAACTATCTGCAGATCCCAGTATCCACTGACTGGTGTGTGGGTCCTGTGGAACCCACTTCCCACTGCCTTACAATCTGTCCATGCAGTGAGAGTATAGGTTTAATCCCTGAAAGCAAAGTGAGGTAAGAAAAATGAAAAGAATGGAAAGAGGAAGGAAGGGGATGAGAGGAAGGTGGAGAGAGAGAAGAAGAAGAAGGAAAACAGACAGGTGTACCAACTAACACATGGAAACAGACACAAGCAAAGACAGAAAAAGATGAAAAAAACTAAAACATACAGACAATCATACAAACCCATAAACCTACAAAAAACCCCCCAATTGATGTACTCTCTCAAAAATACCCACACACAAACAGGAGGTCTAAAAAAAAGGGAATAAAATAACAGAAACAAAGCAAGTACAAAAATGTAATCAAAAACAGAGGGAGAAAAAAATTAAAACAAAAAGCAAACAGACAAAAAAAGACCAAAACCCAAAAACAAAAACAAAAACTTACTCTGAGGTTGTTCCTGCAAGTCCAATTACTGTAAGGTCTGATCTCCAGCCCCTTCCCTCTGCTCTCAGGCTGCTAGAATTGCTCTCAGCTTGGGTCAGTTGCCCCAGGCCTACTGTGGGAGGAGGGTGGTTCAGATCTGGACTCACCTGGCTTGCTACCTGTCAAGTCTCCCACTCAGATCTGACATGTCTGATCCAGCATGGAGGAGTGACTTCTATCTCTCTTGAGTTTGATGAGATTATCTCTAGGTCCCAAGTTAGAGGCTGGGTGGAGCTGGGCAGGGCAAGGGAAGTTTCTGCCTGGTCCCAGAACAGAGAAAATGGCACTGGTGGTGGGACTTCTCTCCAGCTCTCCCGAAGCTTTTCTCTCCACAGATGAAATCTGGGGCTCCAGCAGCTTTGCTGTCATAGGTGATGTAGACTGGGCACCAGGTGATGAGAATCAGCTGCTTTTTGGCAGCTCTTCTCAGGAAAGTCCTGAGAACAACAGATGATCCTGTACCATGGTAGCTCCAGTCTCAGGGTGATGGGACATTGCAATCACCTCAAGAGGAGAACCCCAGGTACATGAACCTGAGTCTCCCCTCGTACAGACTTTCACTCACCCACCAACACATACCCACTCATCCAGAGAGTCTTTATGGACACTTGTTTTTGTGGAGATGCTCACAGTCTGACCTGTCCCATAGCCATCTTGCCAGAAATCTACTCTTATTAATCCAATGTCATTTTATTGCTTATGCCTCAGACTTATGAAGGATTGTGCCCTGCTCCAGTTTTTCACAGTTACCTCAGTGTTGTGGTAGAAGGGAACCATGGTGATCATCTAGGCAGACATGTTTTTACTTTAGAGATGAATAAGCTGAGTTCCACAAAATACAAGTTAAAGTTACTAATCCAAACTTATGGTGTCAGGAAGTGTGAGTCTCAGATAATGGACAGTTCAAACGGTACCCATGTCACAGCAAATCCACTATGTGCTGGCATTCTGTCTGAATCACATCTCTGTTAACTTTAAAGGATAGTGCTCAAATTCATAAGTTCTTTAATATTCATAAATTCTTTAATATTTTTTGGTGATTTCTCAATAGTTCTTTGTTTAAACTCTGCTCCTGTAATTTTCTGAGCATTATAGTTATTCATGTACATTACAATCTTGTTGACAGTAACTTCTCATCTATACATAATACAACTTCTCAAAGCAAATATGAGCAACCCTATATATCTGGGTTCTGCATCCATGGATTCAGTCAACCATGGATCAAAAATATTTGGAGAAAAAGCAATAAAAATAACATACAACAATAAAAATGATACAAATAAAACAATATGGTATAACAACTATTTACCTAGCATTATTATTGTATTAGGTATTGTAATTAATCAAGAAATGATTTAAAGTGTACAGAAGAACATATATAGGTTTTATGCAAATACTATGCTATTTTTATAAGGGACTTAGCATTTGTGGATTTTGGTATGGACAGAAATCTTGGAACCAATCCTCCTTGGATACCTAGGAATGATGTAATACAGTGTCATCTATTTAACTGAAATTAAATTAATGTTAATGTATTCATTTAACAGATAGTACCAACTACGTTCCAGGTGCCATTTAAGGGGACATTATGGTGAACAAGATAGATAAAGTCCTTGCCTTTGGGGAGTTTACATTTTGCAGTGAGATAGTAAGTAAACAAAAAGATATAATAATAGGCAGTCCTGAATGTATAGAGAAGGTTAAATCTGGGTGGAGTGTTATAGCTTGCTATTTTACAGAGGGCAGGTAGGAAAGGCATTCCATCTAGAAATAATCATTTTCAGAGAGAAAAATCTCTGGTCATCTTATCACCTTTGAGCCTTCTTATCACTGGAAATTCAGAAATACATAATCATTTTTCATTACTTTATCCCATTTAGTACTCCCTTTGGGAAAGGTAACTGGACTCCAGGAATTCCAAGGCCTTTTTCAGGGCTGGAAAGTGATGACAAGAGACACTCTGCAGAGCAGCAGAGGCTCTTATTAAAATGTTATGAATGTCAGAAAGTACTCAGATTTTGTGATCAAAAATAGCTGGTGAAAGCGTCTCCATAAGCTTGTTCTTTCAGCTTCCCTTGCAGTAGAATGTGTTTGTAAGCATAAGTGTGTACATTTATCTGCGAAGTGTGTGTTAGAAGTTGTGTGTGAATGTTGGCTCACTGATTCTTGTCTTTCCCAGCTCATTTTTCACCCACAACCTTGGCTGATGAGGTCATGGGAAAAGGAGTGGTACAGAGAAAGAGGGCAAAGAGAAATGATGTAGGTACCTGATGCTTTCAGGGCCCTTGTTGTCTTGCTTTCATTATATTAAAAATAAAAACTGAGATTCTCCCGGCATGCCTATAGTCCCAGCTACTCAGGTGGTTGAGGTGAAGGATAGCTTGAGTTTAGGAGTTTGAGGCTGTAGTGAGGTATGATTACACCATTACACTCCCGCCTGTGTAGCACAGAGTAAAACCCCATCTCTAAAAATTAAAACAAAAAACAAAAACTGAGGCCAGATATGGTAGCTCAAGCCTGTAATCTCAGCACTTTGGGAGGCCAAGGCAGGAGGATCACTTGAGTCTGGGAGTTCAAGACCAGCCTAGGCAACATAGTGAGATCTCATCTCTACAAACCAAAAAAAAAAAAAAAAACCCAAAACGAAAACCAAACAAAACTGGTGTGGTGGGTTGTGCCTATAGTCCCAGTTACTCAAGAGGCTGAAGTGGAAGGATTGCCTGAGCCCAGGAGGTTAAGGCTGAAGTGTGCTGTGATTATGCCACTGCACTCCAGCCTGGGCAACAGATTGTGACTCTGCCTCAAACACACACACACACACACACACACACACACACAACCAAAAACTGATATTCATATCTTTCTTCTTCCTCATCTTTACTCAACCTTTGGTATCAGTCCCTCCATGTGGACATTGTTAATCAAATTTAGGCAAAATTATATCCCATTCATGCATTCCTTCTGAAGGACCTTCTCCCTTCTAGAATGGAGTTCCTTGGAGCTCACTGCTTGCATATGGATTCTCAGTATGCCCCACAAGAGACCTGCCGGGAAGTCCTCCAACCCCGAGGCACAGAAGTCCAAACGCCTCTCTCTCACATGCACACCAAAACCTCCTTCTGGGTTTCTTGCTGCCCTGATGCTTAAAAGTGCTCCTGTGCAAAACTTTCTTACAGAACCCTGGGCATCTCCTCGTCAGTTCCAGACTTGAGGTCCAACAAAGGAATCGAGATTAGATTTAAATTGAGTTATGTGGATAGATGGCAACATTTCTTTTCAAGGAACTCCTTCTTGCTCTTCCTTTCTCTCCTTAGGTTTTCCTCACTCATTCTCAGAAACTGGGATTTGCTAATTCATTCATTCATTCAGTGTATTTATCACCTAGGACTCCCAAAACAATCTTAAACTTCGTGGCTTTAAACTACACATATTTATTCTTTCACAGTTATGGTGGTCAGAGGTTCAAAATCAAGTTGTTTTCAGGGTTTGTTCTCTGGAAACTCTGAGGGAGAATCTCTTTTATGCCCCTTTTCTAGCTTCTGGTAGTTGCTGGCATTCCTTGGTTTGTAAATCCATCACTCCAATCTCTGCCTCTGTCCTCACATCACCTTTGTCCCTCTGTGGCATAAATCTTTCTCTATACTTCTCTTACAAAGGACACCTGCCATTGGATTTAGGCCTACCATAAATCCAGGGCATTCTCATCTATAGATCCTTAACTATTATGTCTGCAAAGACCTTTTTCCAGAACAAAATACAGCCATGTTAAAAAGTTCCAGAGTTAGGAAATGGACATATCTTTTTGGAGACTACCATAAAATCCACTACAGTTACCAACATTTGTTGTTCATATATCACCTCTGGGCTGCTGTGTTTTGCTTAAGTTCTAGGAAAATGTCTGAACAGAATAAAGTTCCTGCCTTCACAGAGGGTACAAAACCTGACAGAGGGGACAATGGTTTCCTGGTAATCCTAATGAGAAAGGGTGACAGTGACACAAACTGGGGACCCTTATGAGAATTGGGCATTTGATCCTCAGGAATGTGCTTCTTTGTGAAGATAAAACTATCAAATTATATGTAACCATAGCTTTAAAAATCCCTATGCATGTATCACTTTTGGGCTATATGGGAGCTGGTCTCTACACATGGTCCTAACTAATCAGCCCTTTCCTGTATATGGATGTTGTACTTTCCATCAAAAGGTAGAGCTCATCTTCTCTTGCCTTGAAATTGAACTGAATCTGTGACTGCTCTTATCAATAGAGTGTGGAAGAAATGATGTTTTTGGAGTGCTGAGGCCAGGTATTAAGAAGATATGACAGTTTCTACTTCTTTCCCCTTGCCTTGTTCACTTTGGAATTTCTAAGCCATCATGTAATAAGTCTGGCTACCTCACTGAAACATCCGTATGGACAGAGATGCTCTGAGACTAAAGTCATCATCCCGATTGAACTTCCAGATGACATCAGCTTCAGCTGCCATATGACTGCAATGGATGAAAGACTCCAAGAAAGACCAGCAGAAGAACTGTCTAGTTAAGCCAACTCATCCCGCTGGAATGGATTGTCATGTGATAATAGGTAACCAGAATAGGCTATGAACTTTATTTCTCTACTAAATGGATTGCTAATATGGAATAGAGTTTTGCAGCATTGTTCTGAAAACAATAAATATGGTGCCAATGCTTTGTGCTGGATGCCAGTTGGCACTAGAAAGCCATAGAGCAGCCCGAAGAGGGGAGGAGTCAAAGGCTACTCCTTGCCACAAACAAAGACTTTCATGGCTGTTGAAATTAAAACCACTTTCAGGGTGGTTTATTTAGAGTACAGATAATTTCTGTCTGGTTTGAGAAGCACCTGGAAAGAGTTGTTGGACAATGCAGAATTACTGTGTCTGCTGGGATAACGGTGGGAGGGCAGGATACAATTCTAGACACGATAATCAGAGGATATTGTACCAGAAATCGGTATACCCAATTAGAAGCTAAAAATAGTTGAGTGTTTTTGATGACATCAGTATTTTTTGCTGCTACCAGGACATTTGACTTGTGGCCTGGGATTTATTTTTTTCTTCCCCATTTATGTTTTTCCCTTCTTCAATGTCAGATTCTCTCAGTGAAGAATTATACTTTTTTTTTTTTTGCTTCCTTTAAATCCATGTAGAACTTTTCCTTTCCTGGTGGGGTTCTGAGGTTTCAAGGGTGTTACAGGGTCTATTTATCCTGGAGATTCTGGAAATGTGCTTTTCCATGCAGAGAAAACAACCATCAAATAACACATAATTGTAGTTTTTAAAATGTTCTCATGTGTAATAAACTTTTGAGGTCACTCACATTCACAGAAGAGGAAAGCAGGTGTAGACAGTCTTGACTTTGCCAAAGGTCACATAAGTTTTAAATGGGGAGTCCAGCTTTGAACCCACTCTTACTAATTTCTTAGATGGGTGTTGCATACAGGGTGTTTATTCATGGTGTTTCATATTAAGGTGAAATGAAATAGAGGTGATAGTGAGAGGAGGTAGAGACCTGGGGACCTTCTGAAGAGGAGGCACTTTGAAGTGACAGGTAAACTTGGTGGAAGCAGGGAAAGGTGGTCCAAGGCGGAGGGAATAGCACAACAGGAAACTTATGATTGGGAATGCATGAGGCATGAGTTTCTAATATTTCTTCAAGTATTATTTTGTTTTCATAATAACCTTGAAAGCCAGTGTAGGAAATACATCTATCTCACTCTGTCTCTTTCCCATACTACCATCATAATACCTGTCCTCCGTGTGTGTGTGTGTGTGTGTGTGTTTGTGTGTTTGTGTACACTTCTATTTACATATATGCAACACACCTTTATTCATATACATATATAAATGTATATATATAATATATGTCAGTGCTCTGTATGGGGCCATATATCTTGGTATAGATTTATTTTGTTTTGTTTTTTTCTGTTTGGGGCTTACTCAACTTCTTGTATCTGTAGATTTGTGTCTTTCACCAAATTTGGGAAGTTTTCAACTCTTATTCTTGAATTTTTGTTCAGTATTACAGTCTTTCTATTCTTCCTGGGATTTTGGTCACACGTGCCTATGCCCCAACTGTTGTAAATTATCAGCTGCTAAGGGCTCATGTCTGGCCTCCTCCTCCAAAGAATTAATATCATCTGAGAGTAGTCTATTCCTCCAGGAGACATTATTCCCTCCACCTGTGAAGCATCTGAGTACCTGATAATGGGGTTAAAAAGGCTAACACTCTTGTCTCAAAGTGGAGACCATTCTGAGACATTATGTTGTTGATCCATTCATTCTCCCATGAATTAAGCTGCAACTGGACTTTACCTGAGACGATACTCTTGTTTAAAACTTTCCCCTTCCCTATCTTGCTGCACTTCTCTTGCATATTTGTTTCACAGAATGCTCCCTCAGTTAATCACATGCCCCTGGATACCTGTCTTAGATTCTACTCTTAGAGAACCTGATCTCTCTATATATGCATAAGCACACACATATACCCACATGCACACATGCATGCATATGTGCATACACATATACATGACTATTTTTTCCAGCTTGTAGAATGGATCAATAGTGATGGAAGGAAGGGCAGAAAGAAAAGTCACACTATGATGCAGGCCCTGTGACAGCCTCAATAAGCCCTCACAGGCTGTTTGGGAGCTCAGATGACCAGGCCTTTATGTTCTGGCATTGATCAGTCATTAGGTACAGGCAGACCTTGGGTAAGGAAGCTCTAGGCAGTTGAAGTGACCCCTGCAGAGACCAAGAGCTGGAGGCCTTCTGCCAACAGCACTATCAGTAATTAGGCCAACAAGACCCTCATGGAAGTAAGTTCTGGGTGGCAACTCTTAGCATACATCACAGGGAGAATGGCAGAGCTAGCATCTCTGCCACACTACACCATAGGGTGGTCATGAGGATCAAATAAAATAAAGTATCAAAGGATTTTGCAAGAGGACTTGGCTTATGGGAAATGCCTAGTCAATCTTAGCTGTGGTATTAGCATTTCCCAAAGTTATTTTTGATATCTCTTTATTTTGCAGATAACAAAACGGAAGCCTCTGAAGGTAAAAAAGACTTGACCTAGTTCCAGTGATGAACTATGTCAAAGCTATGAAAAAAACCGCTTCTTTTGAAAACAAATGTAGCCTTCATTATAAGCTAGATTGACTGTAGTGTATGATCTTCATGGTTTACTAATTCATGGTTTTGGAGGGAACCTGTAGTTTATTTTTTTCAATCCAATGATCTGTCTACAGAAAGAAATCTCACTCTGGTCGATTTCAATAAGAAAGGTGAATGCAGGTAACCTAACTAGAAGATGGGTTGTGGTTTTAAATAAACTTTTTCTGTAAAGTGAGAAATGTGCTAGGAAGAGATGCTATCTCCAAGGTCAAACATCTCTCAACCTGCAATGCATGGAAATTGAGGAATGGGGCTGTCGGAAATTTTACACATTCATAAATATTGATAGGCAGACAAAGAATTTTAATTTTGAGATGTCTGACTCTGATTATTTCTAAAACATAAACACCTTTTAATTCTCCCCTTAGGCCAAAGATCAAACTTTGGCTGTCGTCTTTTAGATAAGGCATCTGACTGTTAGATGTAATCCAGATTTGTATACATTTCTGCACAGGGAAGCTAACCGTTCAGTTGTCAAAGAAATGAGAAAGCTGGCTCTTGCTTGGGATCTCCTTGTTTATTTTGCTGTGTAGTTCTCAGCCAAACCTTGGGGGAGCATATGTGTGCTCTGCCCAGGAATCTCCCACCTTGGGTGGGGTAGATAGTGTTCTCCTGAGTAACCCTTTTCTTTTTAATTTTGCTTTATTTTAAAAATGTGGGGTACAATTCAGGATTAGGTATGCAAATTGTTGTTGTACAGGTAAAGTTTGGGCCTCCCTTTGGTCCCCACTTCACCTGATTTGAGACCAGGTACCCTTATCGATGTTGTGTGCTCTCCTCCCCACCCCCTGGCAGTTTTCCGCTACTGTCAATCCCTTTCTTATAGTATTGTGAAAATATTACGGGTCCACTTATGAATGAGAACATGTGGTACTCAGTTCTTTGTTTCTGTGATAGTTGACTGAATGTTGCAGAAAACCCTTTTCTTTTTTTTTAATTTTTAATTTTAAAGATGTGGGTATAATTCCGGGTTAAGTATACAAATGTTCATTACGCAGATACCCTTGTTGAATCCTCCCCTGGCAAATTCCCATTATTGCCAATCCCACCCCTCTGCCCCAGCAGTTTCCCACTACTGCCAATTCTTTTCTTAAAGTATTACAATAATTGTTCAAGGTTCGCTTATGGGTGAGAACATATTATACTGAAATCTTTGTTTCTGTGATAGATCATTCAGCATTATAGGTTCTAAGTTCATCCATGTTGCTGTGATGTTCATATTTTTGTCCTTCTTTATGGCTGTGTAATATTCCATTGTGTATATATACCACATTTTTTAATCCAGTCCTTTTATGACGGGCAGCACGGTTGGTTCCATATTTTTGCTATTGTGAACAATGCTGCAGCAAACATGCGTGTATAGATATCTTTTTCACAGAGTGATTTGAGTTTCTCTGGGTATATTTCCAGTAAGGGGATTGCTGGATTGTATGGAAGGTCAATTTTTAGGTCTTTTAGGAATTGCTGCCCTGAGGTTGTACTAGTTTACACTCTCACCAACAGTGTAGAAATGTTCCCTTTTCCCCACATCCTCTCCAGCAGCTGTTGTTTTTTGAGTTATTGATGATGGCCATCCTGACTGGAGTTAGGTGGTATCTCAGGGTGGTTTTAATTCGCATTTCTTTGATGACTAGTAAGGCTGAGCATTTTTTTCATGTATCCGTTGGCTACTCATATGTCTTCTTTTGAGAATTGTCTTTTCATATCTTTGTAATGGGGCTTTTTGTTTTTTTCTTTTTGTCACGTTTGAGTTCCTTATAGGTCCTAGATGTTAGACCTTTGCTTTTCAAATGAGAGACTTCAGCAGCTTCTCACTGAACTTAAAACAAAATCCAAACTTGTAATTATGACCTACAAGTCCTTACATAGTCTTTTTTTCTTCTTCCCTCTTTTACCTACCAAGCATGTTCCTTGCTCAGTTCTCCCAAATACCCAAGATATTTCTTGTCTTAGGGATTTTGCCCATATTTGTCCATCTTCTTGGGATGTCCTTTCCCAGACCTGACCTTACTCTCAGTGAAAGTCCATATTCTCACCAAGGTCATTCCTGACCATCGTGGGTCACCAGTGCTAGTCTGTATCATAGTGTTGTGCTTTGTATTTTCCTTCAGGAGTTTTATCATCAAATAGAAATATTGATCTACTTCTTTATTTGTTGTCATGAAAGTAGGGACCATGTTTGTCATGTTTTACCCTCTTTTGCTTACTTTTGGGTACTTTTTTTTTGAGTTGGAGTCTTACTCTGATGCATGGGCTGGAGTGCAGTGGCATGCTCATGGCTACCCCAGAGTCGACCTGCTAGGCTCCCACGATCCTTCCGCCTCAACCTTCTGAGTAGCTGGAACTATAGACGTGCGTTACCATACCGAGCCAATTTTTTTTAATTGTAGATATGAGGTCTCGCCAATTTGCTTAGGCTGGTCTTGAATCTGTGGGCTCAAGCAATCCACTCGCCTCGGCCTCCCAAAGTGCTGGGATTACAGGCAGAGCCACCGAGCACGGCCACTTTTGGGCATTTAAACATTAAAAAAAAAAAACCTACTGTGCTTTGACTGTGTATCTTTGGATAGCTTTTTAAATTTGTTATTATTTTGTTTTAAAGACGTGGGGTACAATTCAGGGTTAGGTATCCAAATGGTCATTGTACAGCTAAAGTTTGAACCTCACCTTCGTTCCCACTTCATCTGGTTTGAGATCAGGTACACTTATTGATGAAGTGTGCTTCTCCCTTCCCTCACCCCCTGACAGTTTCCACTACTGTCAATTCCTTATGATAATTGTTCATGGTTCACTTATAACTGAGAACATGTGGTACTCAGTTCTTTGTTTCTATGATAGATCACTGAGTAATATAGACTCCAAATCCATCCAAGTTGCTGCAAAATTCATAATTTTGTGCTTATTTATGAATGTGTAATATTTCATTGTGTATATGTACTACACTTTAAAAATGTGCAGTACAGTTGGTTCCATGTTTTGCTATTGTGAATAATGCTGCAATAAACATGCATGTGCAGGTATCTTTTTCGGAGAGTGACATGAGTTCCTCTGGCTGTATTCCCAGAAGAGGTATTGCTGGGTCATATGGAAGGTCAATTTTTAGATCTTTTAGCAGTTGTCACACTGTTTTTCATAGAGATTGTACTAGTTTTCACTCTCACCAGCAATGTAGAAGTGTTCCCTTTTCAACGCATCCTTTCCAATATCTGTTGTTTTTCGCGTTATTGATGATGGTCATCCTGACTGGGGTTAGGTGGCATCTCAGTGTGGTTTTAATTTGCATTTCTTTGATGATTAGTGAGGCTAAGCATTTTTTCATGTAACTGTTGGCTGCATGTATGTCTCCTTTTAAGAAGTGTCTATTCATATTTTTTGACCCCTTTTTAATAGGACTCTGTTTTTTTTCTTTTTGGCACTTTTGAGTTCCTTGTAGATCCTAGATGTTAGGCCTTTGTCAGATAGTCTTTAGGCAATTGCTTTGTGGGTTGTACTGTGCATATTTAGCTTTGTACTGCCTACTGAAAGTCAACATTTTATTATTTCCAGTGGAATGTAAATACCACCATAAGCATCTCTCTACTCTCCCTTAAATTATAATGGTTCATATAGAGCATATACATATATTGAACACCTCTTAAGTATTTAGTTTTTGTTTTCAATCTTTTTTTTCAAGAGAAGAGTGGTCTTTTATATTTACTCTTTCCTTTGCTCTTTCTTTATTACTGACATCTCAAATTTCTTTGCTCTTTCTTTATTACTGACATCTCAAATTTCCCTTCTTTCTGAAGAACTTCTTTAGCAATTTGATTAGGGCAGGTTGTTGTAAATGATTTTTCTTCTTTATTTTATTTTAAGAATGCAGGGTACAATTCAGGATAAGGTATACAAGTGGTCATTGTACAGGTAAAGTTTGGGTCTCTGTTTGGTTCCCACTTTGCCTGATTTGAGATCAGGTACCCTTAATGATGTTGTGTAACCCTGCTGACTGCAGCAGTATCCCACTACTGCTAATCCCTTATAGTAGTATTGTAAATATTCAGGGTCTGCTTATGAGTGAGAACATGTGGTATTTTGTTCTTTGTTTCTATAATAGGTCACTGTGTATGAGAGTCTCTAAATCTATCCAAGTTGCTCTGAAGTCCATATGTTTGTCCTTCTTTATGGTTGTGTAATATTCCATTGTGTATATGTACTACATTTAAAAAAAATCCAATCCAGTTTCAATGGACAGCGTGGTTGGTTCCATGTTTATTATGAATAGTGCTGCATGTAAACAATTTTCCTTAATTTTTTTTCATCTGAGCATGTCCTTATTTCACATTTATTCCTGAAAGATATTTTTGCTGGATGCAAAATTTACATTGACAGTTCTTTTATTTTAACACTAAAAAATATTATGCCACTTCCATTTAGACCCAATATTTCCAATGAGATATCTGCAGTCATTTCAATTCTTATTCCTCTGTAAATAATGAGTTTATTCTTTGTCTTTAGTTTTTAGTTGATTATGATATATCGTGGTATAGATTTATTTTGGATTATTCTGTTTGGAGTTTACTCTGCTTTTTGAATCTGTAGGTTTGTGTCTTTCACCAAATTTGGTAAGTTTTCAATTCTTATTTTTGAAATTTTTGTTCAGTATTACAGTCTTTCTATTCTTCCTGGGATTTTGTTCACATGAATGTTAAAACTTTTGTCATTATCACATAGGTCCCTGAGGCTTTGTTACATTTTTTAAAAATCTTTTTTTCCTCTGTATTGAGATTGGATCATTTCTATTGTTCTATCTTCAAGTTCACTAACTCTTTTTTCTGTCATCTTAATTCTATCAAGTCCATTCAGTGAGGTTTTTTTTTTAAAAAAAAATCTCAGTTGTATTTTTCCAGTTCTAAAATTTGCATTTAACTCTTCTGTATATCTTCTATGTCTTTGCTGAGATGTCCTGTTTTTTCTTTGGTTTCAAAAGTATGTATAGCTGCTTGCCCAAGCATTTTTATACTAAGTTTTTAAAAATACTTTATTTTATTATAGAGATATGGGATACAAGTCAGGGTTAGGTACATATATAATCTACATACAGGTGAAGTTTGGCCCTCCAACTAGTTCTCACTTTCTCTGACTTAGGACCAGGTACCCTTTATGTTGCCACGTGTTCCCCTCCTACAGCAGTGTTCCACTACTGCCAATCCCTCCCTTTATTGTGGTTAAAGTTCAGGTCCCACTTATGAGTGAGAAAATGCGGCATTTAGTTCTTTGTTTCTGTGATAGATCACTAAGTATAATTGTCTCTAACTCCATCCAATTTGCTGTGAAGCCCATTACACAGCTATATTAGCTTTTAAAAAGTCTTTGTCAGATCATTTCAACATCTATATTATATTAGCGTTGGATTTCATTGATTATCTCTTCTCATATGAGTTTAGACTTTCTTGATTTTTTATAGGCTGAGTAATTTTAGATTGTGTCCAGAACATTTTTAATGTCATATTAAGAGACTCAGGGTCTTTCTAAAATCCTGTGGAGAATGTTGCCATTTTCTTTTTAGCAGTCAATTGACCTGCTTGAGGTCAGACCCCAAGTTCTATCCCACATTCTAGGGGCTACTTATTCTAAAGTTTACTCAGTTTTCAAAGTCTTTCCTTTGCTATTTGTCTCTGTCCTGCATGTGCTCCACCTGGTGGCCAGTCTGGATCTTGGTAGGTGGTTTGTTCATTGCTCAACTTGTTTGGTATGCTGAATAGTATGAGATCCATGAATGGATTGTACCGGAGGGATCCCAAATGTTCAGGTCTCCTTCCCAACCCTATGTGCCACTATTCACTTATCAGTGTCCTCAAATAGCTACTCCATGTGTAAAGGCCATGTTTTACTGCCATATTCAGTAAGAGAGGCAGGGTGCAGTGTATTTCCTCCATGTTACCTGGAAACAGACATCCTTAGTTATTAATTTAGGCAAGACACAACATATTATGTATTATTACTTATTCATTAACCTCAAAAACTGCCTTGTTTTATTCATGGGGAGCCAATCAAGTTCTAAACCTAGTGCTGAAATAAGTTAGTTATGTAATCTTAGGTAAGTTAATTAATATCTCTGTCAGTGTGTTAAATGTGAATACTGTAATATTACCTGCCCAACTTGTCTCCTATCCAAGGTTACTGTGATGGTCAGATAAGATAATGGATGTGACAATGCTTGGCCAAGTATAAAGTGTATAGAGAAAGAATGAAATTTTCTCCTGTGACCTACAGAAAGTGACTGATAGATATATTCTTGGGATAGGGCAATAACTAGCATTCCTGCAGGACTGGAGGAACAGAGATATTAATTAACTTTACTAAGATTACATAACTATCTCAGTCTAGCACTAGGTTTAGAACTTAGGTGGCTCCCCATGAATAAAATAAGCTGCTTGTGCTCTTGGGCTGCCCCCCAGGACTCTCTCATCTTGTATATTCTCTGCACACAGGCTACCACTTTATTCCTTCCTGAACTCCTGTTCTCTCAGATTTCTGAGCACTGCAAGAAGAATTGTTGGTAATTAAAGGTGAACAGACTATAAGTCAGGAGATGTGACTTATGAATTCTGTTGCTAATAATACACTTTTCACTTTTCCTCACAGAATTCTGGTTTCCTCATCTTTAAAAATAACCATAAGGCAATGATTTTCAAACCTGTTTTTTGGGGAAACTTGAGGGTTGAGCATTCCCTTAGTAGCAGTGAATACTAAGGGTGGGCGTGGGGTAGGGGTAAGAGGGCTGAGAAGGCGATTCTTACCTATCTTTTATTGGAGCTATTCTGCTGTTGAGTTTCCATGTAGGTTTTTACTTGACACGAAGGTCATGTGGCTTAGATAAATGTCAAAATCACTATACTCTGAGAGATCTTCCAAAGTAACTATCTCATATTACCTCTCCAAGGTATCTATTTTCCTCCTACCTTTTTGGTTCTTTCTCATTATCCCCAACTTCTTTGTCCCCTATCCCTAGGTGTGGATGTCCCTTAAACTTTGGTCTTAGAACTTCAATCTTCTTACCATAACATCACTCCTTTGGTGAGCTCATCCAATGCTGTAGCTTCAGCCATCACTTCCCAATGGGTGACTCCCAATCTCAAACTTCTTTACTAACATTCAGTCAAATATTTCAGTTCTCTGCCAAGTCACTTCATCTAGTGATATATCAATACATTTAAATCAGCATATCTCAAACCAGACTCATATATCATCTGCTCTCTGCCATTCCTAGACTAATACTTTCTTTAGGTTCCCCTTTTTTTTCAATGGTTATATCAGAAGTTTTCTCAATAACTAAGTTTAAAATTGTAGGGTTATTGGATATAGAATTTTAGGGTTATTGGTATTAGGGTGAAGTAATGCAGGAATGAAAAACCAAATGCCTTATGTTCTCACTTATAAGTGGAAGCTAAACTAAGGCTCTGTCAAGGCATATAGAATGGCATAATGGACATCGAAGACTCAGAAGAAAGAGGGTGAAAGAGGGAGTAGGGACAAAAAACCACCTATTGAGTACAAGTGCACAGGTGGGAGAGGAGAGTACAATTGAAGCATAGATTTCTTTACCACTGTACAATGCACCCAAATATATTACATTGTACTATACTATACTATCCAATGTAGTCAAAAATATTGGTGTCTTCTAAAACCATTGAAATGAAAATTAAATTAAATTTCGTGGTTACTTTTATGATGATTTGCCTCTTTTACAATATCTGTATAACCCCAAAGGTCTGTTAATCTTGCCTCTTCAATATCCCTCCCAGAGAATTTTCATTTCTACTGATGCCACTGAGTACATATTTTATTCTCCTCCCCTGCAGACATGCAAGATAGCTCCCTAAAGTGATCTTCCTGTTCTCAAGCATTCTTTCTCCTGATCACATTATATTGAGATCAATATTTCAATGCAGGAATCTTTGTAAGTCACTCTATTGTTAAATGACATCCTTGTTTGCTAAGGATAAAGCCCCGAAGAGTCATACCATGGCCAGTGTTTTTGCTTTTACCTCACCTCATGTGTCCCTATTATATGCATGTTCTCTACATAGATGAGTCCTTTAATTACTTCCCAGATATACCAAGAGTCTTTATTTTCTGTTCTCTCTACAATTTTAAAGACTTGTCCATTCCTCAAAGACAACTTTATATCTATGTCTTTATGACATTATCCTGACATCTCGGTCTTAGAGATTTTACCTTTTCTTTTAGAGAATTTACTTTGAGGCAACTTATGTGAAGATTGCTGCATGTCTATTATCTTTGTGAATGCCCTGTCTCCTAACCACTCTGTACCCCCATCAAAATCGGGAATGACGTCTTTAATCTTCTTGTATCCCACCTGAGAATGCGACAGATTTGTAGGGGGAAAAAGTAACTCATTATTCCCTTGATAAGAACAATTACCATAAGTCTTGTTAGGTAAAATATATAATTGTTGATTCATCATACTCCATGGATTTACACATATTATGATCAGACTATGCTTCATTAATTAAGCAAGAAGTACTTGAATATAAAGTTTTATAATCCAGTGTAGAAATTTGACAGCAACATATTCAAGGAAATCATCCTATTGCAACTTGGGATAGAATACTTATTAGGTTCCCTTTTTATTCATTTCCCAACATCACAGGTTTTATATAGTGAATATTCTATCTCGGTGGTATCCATATGCATATATCTTTAATAGAGTAGCACAATGTTGAATATTTTTACAGACTGGTTAGTCCTAAATTATATTCAAAATTATAAGCTATTAGGATTATTAATAGTATAGCTAGTTTTTTGAAATTTTAGTATATATTATTGGTAGGTATCTCAAAAATATTTTTTGAATGTTATTAAAATACAATCGAAAAAGTGGAAAACAACTTTAATAAGAAAAAGTAGGACAGTGGCTAACTAAAACACAGCATATCTATATCACACAATATGGTATTATTAAATCTTAAAATTTGTTAAGTTATATCAAGTCTTAACACAGCTATATCCATCAGCTTTTTCTGGGTCATGCAACTTTTCCATCATTGCATACTGAATTTGACATTGCTGATTAAGAAAATTCTTGTTTTCTGAAAGTATGCCACTTATTCTTCCCCATTCATAGGTGAGATCAGTAAGTGAAATAGCAAATTTGTATTATATCTTTATTCAGCAATCTTAAGCTTGAATTACACAGTGACATTGGCTATTTCTTTCATTATTCTGTTAGTTCTGTAGAAGTTATTATTGATGAAAAATGTTATTTCCTTCAGAAGTTGCTTTCTATCTTTGATATATATTATTTTTTCTCAAGAATATCAGTTATAGAAGTAACCATAATCAAATAAAATCAATAATAACAATGTTATTTTTGCTCTTTATGAAATGCACACAGTATGCTAAAAATATGTGGCTGGTATCAAATGCGTATACAATGCCACAAAAATCACAATTTCAATTTTTGCATAGAATGGACAATGGAAATTCTCCCTGCAACTTACAGCACCAGACCTAGACTCTTTTTAGTGGTTTCAATTCATCAGGACTTTGGAGGCATATTGCAGAAGGCAGCATTTCATTTTCATTGCTGGATGAAGTTTCCAATGAAAATTAAAGATTAATGATGCAAGTATCCAAAAGTCAATAAGAAGACAAGGCCAAGACTCTTGAACATTTGTAAACAGTGTAAAGCTTTGTACTGATCAAATGCCTGCAGACAAGGAAAGCTAATACCAATGCAATAAAAACTGAGGGCTAACCTTTCATTGTTGTCTGGTGCTGAGCTTCTAGCATTTGATGAATACCTTGTGCCAGTAGGTCATTGGGGAGTGTCTGGATCTTTCATGTGGTTGGGACAGCTGTGGGCAATCTGTGGATATGGATTTCCTCACAGAGAGAAACATCTATGTGTGAAGGTAACATGGTGCACTTAGGAGGAATCAGAAACTAGATGAATATCAAGAACCAATTTACAGACTGGATGAAATCTTTGGGGCTTTTCAACTCGACAGAAATCAGCTCCTTGGCTTTTGATGTCTCCTTGAAATGAGAACATTTTGTCTCTGATTTGGTATTTACATGTGGGTGATTAGGTTTCGCTATACATCATTCCTGTCATCCTCATAGGTCATATGAGATAGGTGCTGCTTTTGATGCCTCATCTCTTACAAAGGCTCAGAGAAGCTCAGTAATTTGTCCAAGGTGGCAGAGCTAATAAGTGACTGGGGTGGGACTTGAACCCAGGTGTGTTTGATTCCAAAGCTCATGCTGTCATGCAAGTAAAAGCAAACCATAGCTTCTGATGAATGTAAAACTTCTTGCTTTCTTATATTAAGAGCTATTGCATATATATATATATATATATATATATATATATATATTTGAGTTGGAGTCTCACTTTGTCACATAGACTGGAGTGCAGTGGCATGCTCATGGCCACCCCAGCGTCGACCTGCAGGGCTCAGGGCGATCCTTCCACCTCAGTCTTCCAAGTAACCGAAACTACAGGTGTGTGCTACCACACCTGGCTAATTTTTTGATTTTTATTGTAGAGATGAGATCTCGCCAAGTTGCCCAGGCTGAACCATGGGCTCAGGCAATCCTCTCACCTCAGCCTCCCAAATTGCTGGGATTATAGGCTTGAGCCACTGTGCCCAGCCACTTATTGATATAATCATTACAGAGGCTGTGGGAGAAGGGTAGTGTGTATCTCTTGACTCTGAAATCATACAAAAAAGGGCCACATATTAACCACTATTCCCCTTTCTGTTTTGGCTTAATATCCCCAGTTGGATCAGACACCACTGGAATGGGTTTCCTTTCATTGTTTTTAAGAAGGAAATGCCTGTTGAACTTTGACAACAGTGTTAATGATTGCCAGAGACCTTCAATTTATTATTTGCCTCTTGGGAGTCCTATATGCATTTCCTTTGAAAACTGTTTCCTCATCAATATTAATAATGCCTTGATGTTGTGCACACTTTGTGTTGGTCAATGCATTCGTGTATGTGACCTCATTTTATATTTAAATTTTTTATTGAAAGCCTTCTACATGTTAAGTGCTGTGTTAGATATAGGGCATGCCAAAAGACTCACAGCACAATTCCTCCCTCAAGAGCTCAGTCTGACCTCCAACTTGATATTACAAAGTAGACTAGATACGGTCCCTATTTTATACCCTGTTATTTTCCTTACATAACCTGTCCTCACTGTCTACAACTTCCTTGTCATCCTTTCTACTCTTTCAGTGTTCTTATATTTACTCTCCCTTAAACATTAATGAACAATTAAATGTGGCTCATTTTCTTCTTTAAGTTTTTTTCTCTCGTTTCATTTCTTCTTAACTCACTCTTCTGACACTTTTCTACAGATCCAAATTGGATTCTTCCATCAAAATCCAAGGGAAAGTCTCTTCTCCTCCTTGACAGTTATTCAAGAATTGAGTGATCTTTCCCTCCTCTCAATTTTCACGGCTAAGAATGTCAACATCTTATATTTTGTACTATAAATATAATGCACTTCGATATAAACACATTTTTTTGTTTCTACATAGTTGGTCTCTTGGCATATCTATAAAGATGGAGAGGAAAAGACCATTGACAGATGTTCTAAATATATATATTAAAATATTGTTCAATACACATGATATTTGCTGAAAAGAATACTGAGAATATTGTAGAATTTATGAACTAAAAACTAATGCCAGATTTAAACCCAAAATATGTGTTGTTTAGTCAGCAAAATATCGTCATGCATAGTTTTTAAAAAGGTTTAGTTGATTGCCAATATCTAAATATTGGGAGGTTTGACATAGTAATCTACATTCCTGGCTTCACTTGAAAAAGTAGAAGTTCTTGAAAAATCAGAGGAGTCCTGTGGCCTGCTTTCTGCATGGTGACCATCAGCTAAAGCTGAGAAGCGACTGTCATTGCCTCCTCAGCACGGAGGCCTATGAGAGCCAGTTTGCCTTTTATCACTATGTTCATCCTGGTTATTTCTTACAACAGTGTTAAAAAGGAAGTGGAGCATTTCTTATTACCAATGGATCTGTCTCAAGGAACAAAAATGGGCCTGAAACAGCTACACTTTTCAAGAAAAATGAGAGGAAGCATTGCTATTGTTTTTAGGCTGAAGTGGAAACTATATCTGTGGGCTTAATACTCAAAGGGTGTCTGTGTAAAAACAGAATGAAATACAAGTTGCGGTTACGGGGTAAGCTTGGCTCCCTGTACTCTTTGCCACCCTAGCTCTTGAAGACATTTGTGTTTGTGACCCTTGGATTAGGGGAAAGAGCAAGAACTTTAAGGTGGGCTGGACCCAAGACCTGGCTCTGGTCTCTACTAATGTGTGACTTTGAGGACATTATGTCTGATCTCACTTTTCTTACTCTACAATGATAATAATAATATGAGCTGAGTGGTACTATATTGAGTGTAAAACAAGATGCATAAAGATGACACTTTTGTCTGTTTCATGTAACCCTGGTACCTACAGCAATGCCTTGTACATGCTTGGGGCTTAACAGATGCATATTGAGTGGAATAAATGACATTTGTAAAGCACTTATGAGCTTGGCTTATAGAAGGCCATTGTTAAATTTTAGCCTGTTTCTAGGAAGCTAATCATACTTAAGTGTAGAATCTATTTGGTCTTTTTCCTCCTAGCACCTAGATCTGCCACACAACAACTGATTAATATTCATTTGTGGAATGGACGGATAATGTCTGATACTCCATCATTTGGAAATCTTTATTAGAGAGCGTGGCATCAGGGACGTCTGGCTGCCATTTTGGGTTTTTTTTTTCCTTCCTTGGATGAAAGAGTTGTTCTACTGCTCATTGTGGTGTGGGCTTAATATTTTTCTTTCTTTTTATAGTTTGGGACATGGCTAGCAGAGGGTGGTATCTCCTTAGCAATGTTTATTTCACTTTCTGAAGGTGTTTTTCATTTTCCCAGCTGCTCTTCACTTCCCCCTATGACATTCGAACAACTTACCAACTGGCAGATGTGAAGTGGATAACACATAGCTGTCACGAGCATCTTTGACAATGAAGGGTCACAGTGAGCAGGTTAACACTCAGTGTAGGGTTTATTATTACATCCAAGCTCTGGTCTCGTTTTATCAGAGAGCCAGGCTTGAGCAGTGCAGTCAGGCCAGCCATGATTTGCAATCTTGGCTGTGGTGTCTTTTCTTACTCGACATTAAGAAATGCTCTTTAAAATAAAGATTTTGCTAACATATTTGTGAGAAGGAAGAAAAAACCGAGTCAAAAATCTGCCTTACCATTGCATGCTTAATACAAAGTATGTATTAACTTTGGTAACTCTCAGATGTTCTGTAGTCACCTTTCCAACTCTCTCAAGTTCATTTTGTGCTTTGACTTTGATCTTTGGAGTTTGGGGCTCAATCGAGGATCATGGAATGAGGCGTATTGGGTGCCAGGCTCTGTGTTGGAAACTTTCAAAAATGCTGACTTGTGTTTTCACAGAAGTTGCTGGCCTCATAATGGCCCTTGATAACTTATCCAAAACAACTTTGGTTTTCTCCTCTGCAGTATGGTTGCAATTCGGTTTTGTCATCTCCTGGGAAAACACATTCCAGACTCTCAGGGATTGTGGCGATAGGCTCATTGGAACAGTTAATCTCTTAAAGATGAGTCGTTATTCTATTGTTTTTACACATCATTCTCAAAGTAGGTGGTAACTGTGATGGTGGTGATTTGTGTGATTTGTGTGGTCAGGGATATTTGTGAGGCATTAACTGAATTTTTGGTATGAATTTTGCACCATGTAAGGTCTGTGGGAGGCAAAGAAAAATAGAAAAAGTGGACACATAGTAGGTTGTCAATAGATGTTTTTTAATTAGGACATTAGTTTGTTTTTTGACTTGTTTGAGACATACTTTAATGTATTTTTTAAAGTAACAGTAATGCGTATTCCTTGTGGATTATCTGGCATATATAAAAGTTGTTTATTATATTAGTATGCATATTATATATGTGCTTATTATGCATCATAAAAGTACATTTACTCCATAAACAACTATTAATTGAACACTTACTATGTTCCAGGCTGTGTTCTGGGCACCAGGAATATAACCATGAACAACAGACATAGTCTGTTGTGGAGTTTATATTCTTTTGGGAGAGAAACACAAAATAATTATGTTATACTTTTATCTGTCTTTTTTTCCCCTCATTTTCTTTGCCTAAGTCCCATAAAAGAAAAGCAAAACAAAAGCAAGAGATTCCACTAGAGACAATGAGGTAACCCTATACCCTTCAAACAACTACTGTGACTATTTTGGAGCATTTCCATTTAGTGATTTGTGTATGAATTGTGTGCGAGTGACTATATGCTAACATCTGGATTCCATTTGGTTTCATTTTATTTCAATTAATGACCCATGTTAGGTTGTCGAACAAGGTGGATGTGTGAACGCCAGCTTGTGTTTTCATGCTTTTCTAGATGAGAGGAGGCACGGTTTCCAGCGAGGCACCCTTTCCCCTCTCAACTTACCCTCATTCCTCAAGCCCACTATCCCAGAAAGAAGTCTGGCCTGGGCCCAGCGCACCTGGGACAGGCAACCTGGGGCACAGCAGGCTGAGCCCTGACTGCACAAACATGCTCTCCCCCTCTGTCTTGATCTCCAGATTGTGGTCCTGCCATGGCTGTTTTCAGCTGAAATAGCA
The DNA here is from genome assembly GCF_000164805.1 of Carlito syrichta. Lineage (NCBI taxonomy): Eukaryota > Metazoa > Chordata > Mammalia > Primates > Tarsiidae > Carlito > Carlito syrichta. The sequence continues at coordinate 629,988 of NW_007141947.1, read as the reverse complement.
TGAAAAATGAGTTCTTGCGGTGTTTTCAATATAAATAGTGGAGATGCCACAGGAATTTAAGCTCTCAAGGGATGTGCTTTCGTACAGGGCTTTATACGTCCTGGGAAGACCCTTGAATTCTGCCTCACCACCAGTTCTGCACCAACAGAGGAATGGCTGGCAGTGTCCCTTAGACTGATGACTCCATCTGGAGTCTCTGGGCCATGCAAACCAAGACAGCAAGCTCCAGGGTAGTGGTCTGCAGATTTTTTCTGTAAAGGGCCAGACAGTAAATATCCCAGGTTTTGCAGACCATGTGGTCTCTGTTGTAACTACTCACCTCTACTGTTGTAGCATGAAAGCAGCCATAGACAATATGCAAATGAATAAGTATGTCTGTGTTTCAATAAAACTTTATGTATATAAACAGATGGCATGCCAGATTTGGCTCACATGCCATAGTTTGCAGACCCCTGCTCCGAAGGTTGAATCAAAAGGCCCTTGGAGGTCCCACTTTGACTCTACTAGCTAACCTACTAGTATAGTAGGTGGTTAGTTTCAGCCTCCTCATCTGTTAAGTTGAATTAATACCTACGTTATAGTTTGCATGAGTCTTAGACAATATAAGATGGACTCTAGAGGCAGTCTGTCTTGTGATTGGTAACTGAACAATCCTTGTGATATCCTATCTCTGTCTATCCAGACGGGTCTGGCTTCTGGAAAAATTACTCCCTCCAGTCTGAGTAGACATGCTTTCTAAGACTTTGGCTAATTTTCCTTTTTTAGTATGCAGATATTCTCATGCCCACATGTCTAAATCTTGTTAAGCCTAAAGGCCAATCTGTCTGTATATTTTTCTTGATTTCTCCTCTGTGGGTCATACAGGGTCTGACAATTAAGTTCATGAACTCATCCTAGAAGAACTATTACATATCTCATTGCTGAATATCACTATAGTAACCTTTGAAGTACTCCCCTTGGGAATCCATGCACCGATGCCAGTGCCTAGTCCACCTGTCAAAGCAATTTTGGAACTTTTTCTGGAATGGTCATCATATTATCCTTGATGCCCTGAATATCATCAAAATGACTTCCTTTCAATATTTTCTTTTATCTTTGGGAAATTAAAAAGTCACTGGGGGCCAGATAAGGGGTATAGGGAGGGTGTTCTAATACAGTTATTTTATTACTGGCTAAAAACTCCCTCATAGACAGTGGTGTGTGGACTGGTGCATTGTCTTGGTGCAAGGGCTCTTTTGGGACCATTTTTGCACACACCTTTCTTATGCCAAGATTTTCCTGTTTCTTTATCAATGTTTATTTGGTCTGCTATGCATCTTATAGTTAGCTGATGATTTTGACACACCATTCGACAAATTTTTGCAATGTTTTCATCAGTTCTACTTGTTACTGGTCATCCTGACCTCTCTTCATCAGTGATGCTTTCTTTCCCCTCAGAAAAACGTTTCATCGATTTGTACACTACTATTTTCTTTATGGCATTATCCCCATAAACTTGGACTAACATGCCCCCGATGTTACTTCCACTTTTGCCAGTTGTAACAAGAAATTTAATGTTTGTTTGTTGCTCTTATTCAAGCTTAGGCATTCTTGCAAGGGCATACAAAAATACACAACAACAATAATGAACACCACTGAGCAAGACACCACCACATGTTGACATGAACATAGCTGTGAGACACTGATATACCAAGGCTATGAAACCTTACAGACTTGTTTGCACAGTACAACCAACGTAAGTGCACAGTGGCAAGTTCACGAACTTAATTGTCAGACCCTATATTCCCTTTATTTCTGCATCTTTTCCCCAGGACTTTAAGTGTACTTTTTGAATGATATTCATCCTTTTAAAATGCCAATTTATTTGTTCAACCATTCAGTCATTCATTCGTCAAACATACAGAATGTTGAATATCCGTTCTTCACCCCGCTCGATGCTGCACTTGCCTTAATTGGGGCTTTTTGGAGTCTTGCTCTGTCACCCAGGCTGGAGTATAGTGGCATGCTCACGGCCACCACAGCCCTGACCTGCTGGACTCAGGTGATCCTTCCGCCTCAGTCTTCCAAGTAGCAGGAACTACAGGCATGAGCCAACAAGTCCGGCTAATTTTTTTACTTATTGTAGAGATGAGGTCTCGCCAAGTTGCCCAGGCTGGTCTCCAACCCCTGGGCTCAGGCAATCCTCTCACCTTGGCCTCCCAAAGTGCTGGGATTATAGGCGTGAGCCACTGTACCCAGCACAGAGCAACATTTTAAAAATCACAGAGCTGAGATTCAAACGCAAGATTCCCTGACTTTGAGCCTGGTGCTTTTTTTCTGAGTTCCATAAAACTTATCAGATCAGCTGGGGGAACAGAACAGTTGAGTCTGGTTGTGGGAGGAGGCTGGGTCCTTCCATGTTTCCCTGTTCATATCTTGCCTGGGAAACGTAAATAATTTAGAATACAGAGACTGGAGGGATAATCATCCTGTCTGGTTTCAGAGGCCACCCACACGTGTATAAAGGACAAGGAGTTGGAACACAGAGGCCCCCTCCCCCACCAGTCACGCCCTCCATGCAGCCCAATCCCTCTAATCCATGAGATTTCAGACTCTTGCCATGCCAGGGTTCAGAGATCCCTTCACATTCAAAAGTTCTGCTCTTTCATCAGGGTAAAGGTGAAAGGTTAAGCTATTTGGCAACGAAGTTCCTCAAGCAAAGATACATCATGACAGGCTGAGTAAAATTACATAGAGGCAACACTCAATCAACACGTATTATTTGATGCCTACTGTATACAAGGCTATGTGCCAAGAATAGTGAGGACTGGGAAGCTGAAACGGCATTTAGATAGATGCCTTGTATTCATTATAAAAAACTTTTCCAAACATATATATTATATCCAGCCTGGTGCTAGGCTGCTAGGCTCTGAGATACCAGGGTAAATAAAACAGGATCCCTGACCTCAAAAGGCCTTAAAAAATCTAATAAAAGTCTAATAAAAGCACCAATTATTAGCCAATGCCACTTCCCTCCAGCCTGGGCAACAGAGTGAGTCTCCAACTAAAAAAAAAAAAATGTTGCTTTGTTGAAAAGGGGCATTGGCTTCCCCTTCTGTAATAAAGGTACCCATGCTATATAGGGTTGCTGTAAAAAACAGCCAAACGAACAAACAGGAACTGAATTAACACATAGAAAATGCAGTGATCGCGTGCCATTTTCCTCTCTTCTGCCTTGCTTATAAGGACTCAAAGGCTTCCTTATCTTTCCCCTACACTGGCTTTGTAGGAGAAGGATTAAAGGTTGAATGAATCTCCAATCCAGGGTTTCTCAACCTTGGTCACTGTTGACAATTGGTGCCAGATAATTGCTTATGGTATGGGCTTGTCCTGTGCATTGCAGGATATTTAGCAGCATCCCTGGCCTTGACCCAGTATATGCTAGTAGCACCCACCTACCACTTGTGATAGCCAAAGAAGGTCTGCAGATGCTGCCAGAGATTCCCTGGTGGCACAATTGTCCTCCACTGAGAACTACTACAGGACTCATGAACAAAAAGTCCCCTGCAGGATGGGAGAGACAGAGAAGCCTGTGCTGGTAGTGGCCCCTGGAAGTGACCCTTGCAAAGGAAATGGGCTCCATAGGATCCAAGTGCTGAGGGGAGAAGAGGCGGGCATGCAATCCCCTGACCTGGAGAAGGCAGAGAAGTGAGACCATCAGACTCGAGGCCTGTTACAGTCAATAAGTGCTTTGTTTCAGGCCCTTCTGGGGGCATCTGCTGCATTAGGTAACCAGGAGTCCAGGTGTGGCAGCTGGGCAGAGCCTGGCATCACTGCTCCCATGGCAGTCTCCTTCCACAAGGGACACCTCATTTGTCCCCTGTCACTACACTGATCCCCCCTTCAATCTGTTCTCCACACAGTGGCCATGGTGATTCTTGTAAGAGGCAAATCTGATTATGTTTCGTTCCCATTCAAAAGCATCCAATGGCTGCTGTACTGTACTCAGAATAAAATTTGAACTGCTGCCCAGGGCCAGGAGGCCTTGTGTGAGCCCTGGGCCTCTCTCCCTCCTTAACTCATGTTGTCTTCCTTGGGTTTCCACAGCTAGAGAGATCACCGCCTCCTTTCATTCCTATGAACCCACCACACCACCAAATCTATTAAAATAGACATTTACTTGGTCCATGGAGTTTTAATAAGTTACTGCCTATCATTATTTTGTGGGTAGAATCATATCTGATCTTTTGACGTGTGTGTGAGGGAGAAAAATGGAGGTTGTGTTATTTCTCTTAATCTCTAAACAAGCTGTGCTGAATTTTTGCCCTAGATTCTGTTTAAGGGTAACACTAAGAAGAACCCAGTCAGATTTCAACAAGGAATCTCATCGGTGAAACTGATGGCAAATTTCCAACATGGCAAACAGGAAGTGAATCGGCTAGAGTTTTTTGCCATTGCTAGAAACAAGAAAAGACACTTTGGTCAGTGAGTGAAGGAATTGTTACGTCTCTTCTGATCTGGGGATGAGGGTGCAGGTCTATAATAATCACGGTCTTGATATTCCTTACCCCTACCTCCATGTGTTTTGACCTAGCACCAGTGTGAGGGCTTTTGCCACCAACATAAATATCCTTTCAGCTTTCCCTTTTGATGCAGGAAATCTCTACTAGGAAGGGTCAATTCACGTCACATGAACTCCACTCCAGTCCCTTGTTTTTCCTGGGCAAATTAGCTGAAAGGGCTTGGGGAGCCGATCACAATCACTAATTGGGATCTTTCAGGAAGCAGAGGCAGACATGAATTGATGGAAGTGGGCAGCTCTTTCCTTACATTATCAGCTTTACTTGAAAACTCTGTTCAGGAAATTGTGAATTGTGGGCATTATTTAATAAGTGCTGCTTTGACCCCCCGACTTCCACCGACTTACTGTGAAAACAGTGGATTGGTGAAATGTGATGATCTGAGTCATGCAGGTGCCGTTACATGCAGTCATAAGTCAGGCCCAAACACTTGCACAATTGCATGGCATGGTGTTTCCTTGAGTGCTGGGGTTACTTCAAACTCTCCTCACCTCGTAATGGTGGGGTTGATTTGGGAACTGCAACTAGAAGTGACTGTGTGCTGGTTGTATGGAGGATATTTTTTAAAACCCATTTTACAGTTGAGGAAATCAAGCCTTAGAAAGGTTGGAAACGTGTCCAAGATTGCACAGTTGGTACTATTCATACCTGGAATCATCTGATGTTTAAAGCCGTGGTATTTCTATTTGATCATAAATCCATTGAATGGTATTCTAGGATATTTCCCCCTACATAGAATTTCCTTTCTGTTCCATTTTGTCAATAGAACCACTATTGGGAGAATCAGCTGTATGTTGCAAGTGTGTTTCCCCGAAAAGTGATTTTATGTCTTAGATCTCAGAAGCAGGGGATGCTTGACATTTCAGAGCGGCAGACATAAGGTATTTCTATAGGGTTTTCTGCTGACCAAGCCAGTTGCTGGTATACTGAGAGTGACTCAATATAGTCTTTGTCTCGACCTTGCCATTTGGTGTAGCTTCAGGCCACTTTTGTAGATGGTTAGTGAGCTTTGAAATAATGCTAATTGTCACTCATATTTTTTTTGGACCAGTAAATGGACAAGATGGAGCCTCCAAAGTAAGGTTTAGAACCAAGAAAATGCATTGACCTTTTTATTTTTATTTTTTGAATTGGAGTCTCACTCTGTCGCCCAGACTGGAGTGCAGTGGCCGCTCCCGGCCACCGCAGCCTCGACCTGCTGGGCTCCAGCGATTCTTCCGCCTCAGCCTTCCGAGTAGCTGGAATTACAGGCATGCGCTACCACAACCGGCTGATTTTTTGATTTATTGTAGAGATGGGGTCTCACTGCCCAGGCGGGTCTCGAACCTGCGGGCTCAGGCTATCCACTCATCTCAGCCTCCCAAAGGCATGGGATTACAGGCTGAGCCACCAAGCCCGGCTGCACTGACCTTTTTTAGTAACCAAATAAGTTGCTTCGTTTTCGTCTAAATTGCTCTTTCTTCTTTGGCAACACCTTGTTACTTGTGCAGACTCCCAGGAGCTATAAATGGTAGCAGGTAAAATTGTCACCATTTAAAGGACCCTAGGAATAATACAGGTTCCAGAGGTGTGTTGTTTGAATCATTGTCCACAAGGTGGCAACCTCTCCAAGGAAACTGAGACCAAAATCCAGTCCTTCGGCAACTATTAAAATTTAAAAGCTTATTGGACAACTTCAGCATGCTTGGCACTGCACTAAATACTTAAAAGAATTAGCTTCTGCCTTCAAGGAGCTTACTGAATGCCTGGCTTCAAAAGTCCCTCGAATCAGAGGATTTCTCAGCCTCCTGTTTCAATCAGTCTCTGCAGTCCTTAGGTTTGAAAGAGAGTAAGATGCAGGACAGATAAAATGTCATTGAGTCCTACAACTGAGTTAGGCCCTTTGCATATATGATCCTCACTACAAACCTGTGAGGAAGGATGACTGCCTCATGTGACAGAAAGGGAAACTGGATAGACATATTAATATCGAAACTCTTAATACCGCACAGCTTGTACATAGCGAGGCAGATACAAACCATACTTATCTGCCACCAAAGCCTTTTGTTTGTCACTGTGTCTCACTGTAGGAGACTTGTGGAATACATTATTCCCAAGAAATGTTCAAAAATAGAAAGAGCTACAAAAGCCTTTAGGCATTTTCATGTGGCGAGGTGGTTATGAAGGATCACTCTGATCTTTTGAGGCACGTCTTGACCCTTTAAGACCCAGCCTGTTTTCTCACAAACTTTCCTTTGAGAGAAGGAATCATAAGATGTCTCTTTGATGTATCAACAATAGATTGGCTGAAGTTTAGCATTTAATTCTTCCAGGTTAATTTTATCTATCAGTCTACGTACTATGTATTCGTGTGTGTGTGTGTGTGTGTGTGTGTGTGTGTATGCACATATACACATGCATGCATATTTATACATGTATGTGTAGTAAACATGCAGTAAGTAGATATAGTATGTGGTATATAGTAGAGACATATTGGATTTAGATATTATCTTCTTTGGACTTGTGAACTCACTAAGGGCAGAGTCTTGAATGTGTTTAATGTATAACGTAGTCTGTTTGGGGCCTCTATATTTTAGTGGTAATTCATCCTCTCTCTCTGTCTCTGTCTCTGTCTGTCAGGATCTCACTCTTGCTCAGACTGGAGTGCAGTGGCATGATCATGGCTCGCCACAGCCTTGACCTCCCGGGCTCAAGCCTCTTCCTGCCTCAGCCTCCCGAGTTGCTGGCACTACAAGCATATGTTACCATACCCAGCTGATTTCTTTAAAACTAGAGACTGGTCTCACTAGGTTGCCCAGATTGATCTCAAACTCCTGGGCTCAAGCAGTCCACCCACCTCAGCCTCCTAAATTGCTGGGATTACAGCATGAGCCACTACACCCAGCCCAGTGTGTGTTTCTTATGCAAATATATCTACTGTAGTAGTCAGTGTCCTCCAAGAAACATCAAGCAGGATATCTATAGAAATATAGAAAGAGATGTTTTTATGAGGGATGAACTCATGTAATTATGGAGGCTGGGAAATCCCAGGATGTGCCATCTTAAATTGGAGGCCCAGGAAAGCTGGTGATGTGGTTCCAGTCCAGGACAGAAGGCCTGAGATCAACGATCTAACTCCCAGTTCAAGTTTGAAGGCTCAAGAACCAGGAGTGCCCATGTCTGAGGGTGGGAGAAGATGGATTCTCAGTTTAAGCAGAGGGAGCAAATTCTTCATTTCGTTAAGAGACAGGAGGAGGGGAGGGAGATGGAGACATGAATTTCAAGGAACTTGTGGCTTCCCAAGCCTATGAGCAAAGTTGGCTTCATTGGCCCAAGATCAGACTCTGTAAGAGCTCTCATTGCTGACTGTTTTAAGTGAAAGTTCTCAGGAGCCAGGAGTGCACACATGTAGCACAGGGATAGCCCAGGGAGTCTGGGCCCTCAAAGGATTGAATGACACCCACTGCCGTTTGTGAAGTCAGTTCTTTTTTTACTCAGTCTACAGATGCAAAGGCCAACCTTCTGGAAACACCCTTGCAGACATCCAGAAATGATGTTTTACCAGCTAGGGACATCTCATAGACCAGCAAGTGACAAGTTAAAATTAGCCAACTCATCTACTCTCCCTTGCCTTCATGTTTGAGAATGCTGTAGGGAGTGAGCAGAATATTGAAGTTGATGAAACTGAGATGACCCCAGAAGCAGACCTTGTGACTAGGGTCTGCTTCTTTTTATGCAAAAAGAGGCTCCCAGGGAAGAGCAGAAAAAAAGAAAAACTGAGGGAGGCAGAGCAGGGCAGGGGAAGATGCCAAGGGAGATAGCAGGTTTGGGCAAAGTCCTACCGAGGGGAGCTTTGGCCTAATCACATAAGGAAAGTTTTGGAGTACAAGCTACGCCTTTGAGTCTGGGGAAAGGGAGATGGGGATTTCCTACTACTGTACCTTTCAATCATTTGTTAAGAGCCAGGAGGGGGGGAGGGAGATGGGGACATGAATTTCAAGGAACTTGTGGCTTCCCATGCCTATGAGCAAAGCTGGTTTCATTGGCCCAAGATCAGACTCTGGAAGAGCTCTCATTGCTGGCTGTTTTAAGTGAAAGGTCTCAGGAGCCAGGGGTGCACACACGCAGCACAGGGATATCCCAGGGAGTCTGGGTAGGGTATCAACACTGTACTCACTGCCCTCTACACTTAGTAGGTCATTGGCATTGAGACTTTTATGTTGATGGTTTTAAATCATTGCAGACACAGAAACAAAGAACAGAGTACCACATGTTCTCACTCATAAGCGAACCCTGAACATTTACCATAATAGTATAAAAAAGGGATTGGCAGTAGTGGGACACTGCTGGGGTGGGGGTGGAGGACACAATATCAATAAAGGTACCTGATCTCAAACCAGGCAAAGTGGGGACCAAAGGGTGGCCCAAACTTTATCTGTACAGTGTCCACTTGTATACCTAATCCTGGATTGTACCACACATCATAAAAATAATAAATATATACATATATATATATAAAACAAGAAATAAAACAAATTATCTCAGCCAAAAAAAAAATATTGCAGAGGTCTGTGATTTGTAGTATTTTGCAGCTAGACTTTAGCTGCTAGAGTGACTTAGCAAGTCTCTAACTCACACCCGAAAATAATGCATTCTAACCCATTTCTATTCTGACATGCAGTGATTTTCTAGAGATTCAAAATCCTAGGATGGACTGTTCAATTTGCTGAAGTTAGCACACTTTCTCCCTCTCTGGCTTCAGCAGCCCTTCCATAATTGGAGTTATCTTGATTTGCCATCAGACCATGCCTGACACAGTGCAAGAGCCATCAAGCCCAAAAGGAAGGGTGATAGAAAGTGAGCTGCCAGTAATAGCAAACTTCCACTAAAGTTCATAGGCATGAAGCAGACAAGAACCTTTGGCCTACTTTGAGCCAAGTCCAAACCCCATTGTGGCAGCATGCATGAGCCAGGGAGTTTGATTTGAGATACTGTACCTAGATGTCAACTTTCCAAGTTACTAGTGGCCTATAGGATTTGAAGTTCAATCTCCACCTTTCAGGAAGCCCTTTGGGTGCTTTTAGTTTTGGCTATGGTCTTGACTTGGCAGCACATTTCTTGGGGCAGAGGGAGTTTAAACTAAGATCATACTGTTGAAAACCACACACCTCCACTGTGTGTGTGAAAGCGATAGGTAAGACCATGAATGAAGGAGGCTGTCAGTGTGTGTGTGTGTGTGTGTGTGTGTGTGTGTGTGTGTGTGTTTGTGTGTGTATTTAAGAAATTTCCAGAGTGAAACCTTTCTATAGCCACTGCTGCCAGTCATGTTGGGATCTCAAAGCATCCAGAAAGAGCAGATCTAAGTGTGTGTACACACCAGGCAGAGGCACCTCTCCAATTTTCCTATCAGCTCCACACTCAAAAGGTCACTCCTTTGGGAAGTGCTCCCATGCCCTGGGATACTACAGAGGTGCTGAAGTCCTTGGAAAATAATCACTTCAGGGAGGACAATTACACATCCCTGCTCTCATTTTGGCATTTCCCTCAACCGAAGGCTATGCTTGGCTTAAATTGCTTTAAGCTGCCTGGAACCTCCCATTGCATGATGATAGTTCTGCACACGTGTGGACAGTCTGGGAAGAACTGTGTGCTGGATGATCCTGGGCTTTGTTTCTGAGCCTGTCTTGGACTGGCCACACAGCAGCTACCTCAGCTGTCTTAAACATGCTGACTGCCCCAATTTATAAGCTGATGCTGTAGTAGCCGAGGAAGCAGCCGTAAACTTCATGGAATGATTAGAGTCAAGTGTGGTATGTAAACTTGAGGTCTGCTCTCCAACGTTTTTTTTGTTTTTTTTTTTCCTGATTTGGAAAGGAGATAGTCAGGATTCTAGCAAAATTTGAGATTTTGAAGAGTCTTGAAAGAAGGGAAGTACTAGCAGAGGTTAAGGGAATTAAGAAGAAGCTTAAAGCACTCAGGGACCAGTCAGAGTGGAAGGTCTTTTGCTCCTGGATCTGTTGGACAATGGAGAACTGGGGAATCACAGGGGGGATGCTTGTTAGGAATACCCGTCTCTGAAGAAGCGATGCTGAAACTGAGATGTGTAGGAATGGGAGTGAGCCAGATACAGAAGAGGTGGGCGAATGTCAAGGAAGAGTGATGGTGCAAAGACTGGGAATTGTGAAGAATTTGAGGTGTTTGGTGGCAGAGGAGAGACTTAGAGCATGGGGCAAATTAATGCTGGAGAATGAAGAAGGAGCAGCCCTGAAGTGATGAACAGGAGTTTTGTTTTTTCCATGGCAGTGGGAAGCCAAAGTAGTCAATATCTGTCTGGGGATGGGGAGAAACCCCTTATCAACAAGAGTGCCTGAACGAAGCATATTTGTATACCCAACCCTTAACTGTACCCCACAATATCAAAAAATATATATATATATATATATAAAGAAAGATTTTAAGCAAGAGAATAACTTCCTTACCCTACTCTTGGATGTCATTGCCCCCTGCTGGCAAAAGCTACTGCTCTGACCATGACTTCAGAGTCTAGTTTGAGGCTACTTCCTTCTCACTGACAGAAACTAACCAACTCCTCCAGTAAAGGTGTTCCTTCTTGACTTTTGCCTGTTCTAATGGAGGGACATGTCCTCCCCTGCCATCTTCTCCTTGGGCAGCTCCATTGCCCATGATACTCTTAGCCTCATCATTGCTAGCATATCCCAAGGTGATGACTTTGGCCCATCTAGATGACCCTTTCCTCTTCTCTAGGATATTCCACTCCCCCAAGCTCCAGAGATTTGTGTGTTCTTGGCTACCTTCCTAGGTTATGAAGTCTTATATCAGGCTGGCTATTCTTCCAGCAGGAATATCTAATTATTCCACAGTGCACTATCTATGGTTGATATTCTTTTCCTTGTTATTTTTTTTTTTTTTGAGTTGGAGTCTCACTCGGTCGCCCATACTGGAGTGCAGTGGCCGCTCCCGGCCCCCGCAGCCTCGACCTGCTGGGCTCCGGCGATCCTTCCACCTCAGCCTTCCGAGTAGCCGGAATTACAGGCATGCGCTACCACGCCCAGCTGATTTTTTGATTTATTGTAGAGATGAGGTCTCGCTGCCCAGGCGGGTCTCGAACCCGCGGACTCAGGCAATTCACTCACCTCAGCCTCCCAAAGGCGCGGGATTACAGGCTGAGCCACCGAGCCTGGCTCTTTTCCTTGTTATTAACCTACTAGTTCACACAGAGACTATGTAAAGCATTTATGTAAATTATTTTCTTAATTCTCACCATGGCACTAGATCTATCATTATTCTCCTTTTCCAGTTGAACATGCTGGAAATGTTTAAGCAAACTTCTTCAGTGCAATGGCAAGGAGCTTCTCTATGGCAGAGCAAGATTCAAACCTGGGTTCAGATCCTAAGCTCCTAGCCACCCTGCTGTCTTGTCTCATCCGAAGACTGGTGCCAAGGCTCAAGCTTCCTCACCCCCTAGGGCCATTCTCAGCTCTGCGCTGGTCCAAATCCTTCAGCCTCCCTGTTCCTAGATCTCCAGGTTCTGAGGACAGCACTGTTAACAATCACCACCAGCCATCTGGGTCACAACTATCATTCTCTTTCAAAGAAGTGAAAGTCTGAGTCCTAGAAACAACAGGAACTCTGACTTGGCACCATTTACTCACTTTCAAGGTGATAATCTGTCAGAGTCAAGAGCAAGAAGAAAAGGGAAAATCAGAGGAATTAGCAAATTGATGTTTTAGGTCCAACTGGAGGCAAGCCATCGTTTGTGAATTATTAAGTTTACATCACTTAGATCATTTTACAGGCAAGCAGCTCGGCATTAGAAATTACCAGTGTTTATTTGCACAGATGCAGTGGAGAAAAATATATTTCTACAGGGTCATGTTAGCCCAGCTGATGGGCTGATAAGGGAAGCTGCACCATCTGCCGACAGCCAAGACTCCAAGTACTTTTGGGATCACCGTTAACCACATTTATGATAATATGAGAGGAAATGGATCATTTTGGTTTCTCCCCCATTCAAGCTCTATATTTAATTTTAAACCAAATATGGACCTTTTTTTCTGGCCTAGAAGCTCCCTATACATCTCTGTACCTTCCAATCTAAGTTAACTGCCCAGAACACTTGCCAATTTGAGTTGTTTACGCCTCCTGAGACAGTGCACTTACATCATGGTGTATGAGATCCCATCTGATGAAGCAGGTTTGCAAGCCTTCCTTTGCGATTGAGCAAAGAGGAAGTATTAGTAAATGTATAACAGAGATGCTGAGAAGCAATTAGCCCAAATGCTAATTTAATCGGAAATAGATTTCAGATCCATCGTTTCTGCATTCTTGGAAAACAAGGGAGGTAATCCACATAGTCCCTAAGGAATCCATGCAGTCCCTCTTGTGTTTAAGCTTAAGTATCTATCTGTGTGGGGTGGGCAAGATAGGGGTGGGTTAAGTCTAGGGTAGTACCATGGGAAGCTTCTCTCTGATCTTACCAAGGAGTAATCACACTTTTTGGGGAACTGGGTTCTCATCCTGACCTCTTCTTCCTGGCAGCGTGACCTTGTTCAGTCTTCTGTCTGCCCTTAGCCTCCCTCAGTGTACATAAATTGGGAGAATAATCTCTTGAGTCAACACTATTTAGCCACTACCAACATGTCAGACACTGACTATTATGCCTGGACTAGATGAGAAAGTGTGGCCCATGCAGCTAAGGAATGCAATTTCAGTTGTAGGTACCACTGGGTATCACCAACCAACGAGCACCATCAAGAAGTGAAGAAATAATTTAAATATCTTTATAAACAGTATGTATATGAAGGAGGGAAAGGCAGACTATAAGCCATAGGGATGAAGGGGGAATCAAGTGATAAACATAAAAATAGGAGATAAGAAAGTGCTTTACAGCAAATCTTGACATGTAAGTAAAGTTTAAATTGGGATTATTCCTGGTTATAAGGACCTATTGGTTAGAATAGGCTATGTTATAATGCAATAACAAAGGCCACACAACTCAATGGCTTTACATAAGGAAATTTTGATTTTTTTTTTCTGATTCTCAATGTCCAATTGATTGGCAGGAATGGTGGGGGGGACGTGGTCTCTGTTCATTGTAATCACTTATTGACTCAGGTTTTGATGAAGGCTTCATGTCAATATTTGGGTCTTGATCTCCATGGCAGGAGGCAAAGCTGTGCACTGGCCTTTAAAACTTCTGCCTGGAGGACACAATCTCACTTCCAATCATACAAGTCAGATAGCCATGCCTACCTAACTCCAAAGAGGTCAGAGAAGGGCAAACCTGCCATATGCCTGGGAAGTGGAAAGAGACAAGAAATGTGCAAACTGCTCTGGTATCTTCTTTTGATATTTTCTATGGAAATACTGCTTGCCTACTCAAGAGCTGGAAAGTAAAAATGTGTTGCTTTTTCTGAAACCATGTAGTATCATAACTGTAAATCCTACTTAAGACTCACTAATCCTATCTCTAGGTCTGTATATCCCAGAGAAGTTTTCTCATAGACCTGCTAGGATGAATATCAAGGCACTGTTTTGGCAAGAAATGGGTATATTTCATATCCCTGGAGATAGGAAACTAGGTTAATTAAAATGTGGTAGACACACAATATGGAATACTGTGGTAGGCAGAATAATCCCCCAACTCTAATCTCTGGAAACTATGAATATGTTACCTTATATAGAAAGGGAGCATTTAGGTTGCAGATGGAAGTAAGATTGCTAATCAACTGATTTTAAAACAGATTATTTTGGATTATCCTGGGCCCAATGTAATCAGGGTCCTTAAGTGTGGAAGAAGAAGATGGAAAAATCAGTGTCAGCGTGATGTGATGTGAGAAGGACTTGACCTGTCATTTCTGGCATTGAGGCTGAAGGAAGGGGCCATAGGCTATGGAATGTGGATGGCCTCTAGAAACTGGAAAAGGCAAGGAAACAGACTGCCCAGAGTCATGGAGTTTAGAAAACAAATTCCTTACTTGGAAGGAATGCAGCTCTGATAACATCTTGACTTCAGTCCAGTGAGACTCTTTTCAGGCTTCTGGTCTCTAGAATTGTTAAGCCACTAAGTTTGTGGCAATTTGTTACAGCAGCAATGGGAAACTAACACAAAAGCTATGTAGCATTTTAAATCAACTCATTAGACCCATAAGATATAGTATACTATATGGATTTTATGAAAAATTCTATTAATTGAAAAAAGTAAGAGATTATGATTTTGAACACACTTGTCATGTAAATTTAAGACACATGCACAAAAGTAAAGCACACAATTTGCAATGTTACAAGCATATTAAAGGACACATAAATAACTTATAGTAGTGTTTATGGGGTAGAAGATGGAAGTAGAAATCAGAAGTATAAGGAAGGAAAAAACAAAAAAACCCAAAAAACCAGAGGCCTTGCACTGATTGAGAAGAGAGGGGTTAAATTGAGTGTGCTTTAACATAAACCCTTTATTTTTTTTTTTAATCTCAGGAGCAGATAACTGAGTTCTTGGAATTTTTAAGACACTGTGAATCTCAACTATTTGCATGACATGGAGGGACAGTTTGGATTGGTGAAAAGTCTTGACGATACCAAAAAAAGGTAATAACTTTCGTTATGAATATGTTCCCTCTGCCAGGTGTAAATCCATGAGTTTGGGAACAACATGCATTTCTCCCACCAGCATCTGATGTGGCATCTGACACACAGTAGGCGTTGTGGACATATCTGAGGAGTGGTTAAATGAGAGACTCAGCGATTGAATGAGAGACTGAGCTAGTGAGTGAGTGAATGTTTGGACTCCAGCTAAGGTAAGAAGCAGAGTGTTAATTGTTGGGTACCTTTGGCCACTTTATTAATTCATGCCAAGCCCTCACCCAGTATCTGTTCAGTGTCTGCAACAGAGTTGTGTGTTGTTGGGGATTAGAAAAAAAAGTAAACATACACTCTATTAACTGTCTTCAATGGTGTTCAAATGTAAATAGGTGACATGTCACACAGGAAACAGTGTGGACAAAAGCCTCAGATTAAGAACAAAGAAGTCAATAATGAAATAGGGGTGATAAGAACATTGTAGAAGTTAAGTACAGTACTTCACTGTATTTAAAGTGTTCACCCGAAGTATTTGAATTAATGTTCAGTTTAAGGAAACCCTTTCAGTTTTGCCCATCTGACTTTGAAGGCCAGCGCAAAGTGGGATTGAAAAAACAACAGAGCACTTCAGAGTGTGAAGGGGCACGGGGAGAGGAAGAAAGGGGAGATGACTTAATTTGTGTGACAGGGAAAGGGCAGGTTGCTTTTGCAAAAGCTAGCACCTTTCTCTGCCACTCCCTGGTCCTGGCCCGAAGGCAGCCAGGTCAGTGAGGAGGTCGGAGGAGAGGCCAGCACTCAGGCTTGCTGAGCCATTCTGTCTCCCCTCTTCACCTGTTTGCCTTTGGCAGGTGGCTCTGATGAGCCCTGCTGCCTGGTAAGTTTTCCTCTCGGAAAGAATGAAGGGAAGTTGACCCACTCACAGATAAGAAGGCAGACCTGCTACCTCGGCCACAGCTCTTGGCATGTCCTCTCCAGGATTTCCCTGGGTCATCTGAACATCATGGGGAGATGAGAGTTCAGGCATTTACTGGGTGGAAAACTCTGGAATCTCCACGTAACCACAGTGACTAAAGGGAGGGAAAAAAGCCCACTGGTGATCAGCCAAGATCTGAACTCTCAGTGATCTGGACTTAGACACTCTTTCCATCTGGGAGAAAATATGTTACTGTAAAGAAACTTCACTGTCTTTTCTTCTTGATTTGCATTTCCTGAGCACTTTGGAAATTCAGAAAGCCTTTATGTCTGGCTGGTCTAAGGTTTTGTAGTTGGCAAACAAAAATCTCCCCCATCCCCCCAAAATCAAAACAAAACAAAAATCCTGCTTTCTTTGGTTTTTTCTACTTAATAGAATCAGTTTTTTCTTTGAATCCTCTATTCTCATTTTCTACCTCCTTCTTCTTTTTCATTACTTTGAATCAGGGGTCCCCACCTCCCAGGTCCTGGTCAGGTACCAATCCATGACCTATTAGGATCCAGGCTGTACAGTAGGAGGTGAGCAGTGAGAAAGCAGAACTCTGTCTCCTGTCAGGTTAGTGGTGGCATTAGATTCTTATAGAATGCAAACCCTATTATGAACTGTACATGAGAGGAATCTAGGCTGTACACTCCACATGAGAGGAATCTAGGTTGTACGCTTCTTATGAGAATCTAATGCCTTATGATCTCTGCCCCCACCCCATTCGTGGAAGACTTGTCTTCGGGGACTGCTGTGTCCTTAACTGGGGTGACTTGGGCCCTCCAGGGGAGACTTGGCAATGTCTGGATTTGTTTTTGGTTCTTACAGCTGTGGAATGCTACTGGTATCTAGTGGATAGAGGCCCCGGATGTTGCTAAACTTCCTGTAATGCACAAGACGACTCCCACAGCAAAGAATTATCTGGCCCTTAATATCAGTAGTGCTGGGTCTGAGAAGCTTTGCTCTAAGTTTTAACACCAGTATTATCCTTCTGCTCTCCCTTACATTTCAAAGGGAGATAAGTCTCCATTTATCCTATTTTCTCTTCAAGATGTCAGATTCCAATTTATTCCTCCTTGATTAAGACAGTTTAGAATGGTGGTGTGAAGCACAGGCATATTGATTGGTTTAAAGGGTTGCTGAGGATGTGTAGAGAATAACAGAAATAATAATGATCATAATGGTCATGGTATTAGCTCTCTTTTATTGGCAACATTAATAAGTACACAATATATTATTATTCTAGTTAACCCTGAAAATAAACCTATGACAGGGGAAACTTAAGCTTAGAGAAAATAAATTCTTGCTCAGTCAAAGTTACAGAGTTTTTTTTTTTTTCATGGTCTTGCTCTCTCTGTTGCCCAGGCTAGTGACACAATCATAGCTCACTGCAACCTTTTGGACTCAAGTAACCCTCCTGCCTCACCATCCTGAGTAGATAGGACTATAAGCATGCATCACCATGCGTGACTAATTTTTTAAATTATTTGAAGAGACAGGAGTTTGCTGGTCTCAAAATCCTGGGCTCAAGCAATCCTCCTGCTTCAGCCTCCTAAAGTGCTAGGATTACAGATGTGAGCCACCGCACCCAGCTGGAGCCGGGTTTTAAATCCATGCTTAGTCAAACTTCTCAGCCTGTTTTGTTGTCGATTCCCTTATAGTTTATCCTCCTCTGACTCCCTCACTCCCTTTGTTTTTTACTAACAAATTGATACCTCCTACCTTCTTTCCTCTTACCTGGAAAGACCTCCCTCCTATTTCTATCCCAAGCTTAATAATCACCCTTCAAAGTTGAAGTCATTTCATATCCTGGAGCCTTTTTTTGTCTTCTATGAGCTTCACTGTTACTCCTTTCTCTATGTATACTGATGGTGGTTTGAGATTCTTAAAGTCAGAGGGGACTTTGATGTCATAGGCCAGGAGATTATGCAGGAGTGCATATCAGAATCTGCAGCTTTTGGGGATAAATTGTCCTAGCACCTCTTGAAGGAATGTACTGAATCAGGTTCTGACAGTAGGGCCTGGTTAAGTATGTGCTTTAAAACAGGGGTCCCCAACCCCCAGGCCATGGACTGGTACTGGTCTGTGGCTTGTTGGAACTGGGCAACATAGCAGGAGGTGAGTAGCAGACCAGTGAGTGAAGCTTCATCTGTATTTACAGTCATTCCTCATCACCCGCATTACCACCTGAGCTCTGTGTACTGTCAGATCAGTGGTGGCATTAGATTCTTATAGAGGTGCAAACCCTATTGTGAACTGCACATGTGAGGGATCTAGGCTGTATGTTCCTTATAAGAATCTAATGCCTGATGATCTGAGGTGGAGCTGAAGCAGTGATACCAGCACTGGGGAGCAGCTGTAAATGCATATTAGCATTAGTAGTGAGATTTAAATGCACATCCCCCACATCCCCCACTGCCCCGGCCCATGGGAAAATTGCTTCCACAAAACTGGTCCCTAATGCCAAAAATGTTGGAGACTGTTACTTTAAAAACTGCATGAGTGATATTGAAGTACATGCCACTGATCTAGTACTTAGCAAATGGGGAAACTGAGGCTCAGAGAGGCAAAGTGAGCTGGAACCACTACCTAAGTCTCCTGATTGCCATTTCAGGTCTCCAATCCCAGTGTGAGGCCATTTAATTCCTGCATCTTGCCTCTAGTTCTGGATTGAGGAGAAGCTAAATAAATATTTCCTGGCTGAGTGATAAAAAAAAAATTCCTTAAACAAAAACCACTTTTGTCATTTGTCTTCTTTTTGTCCCCTTCTCTTCTAATCCTTCCAGTTTTAGCATTCTTTTAGGTAATGATGTTTAGTTCACAGCTCATCATTTTAAATGTCATTCTTCTAATTTTCACCTGAAATTAAAGCAAGCATTTCTCTCATCATTACTGGAAAATTTTTACTTTCAGCCCTTTTGAAATCTTTTGGATTCCTGAGGCTAATTGGAATGCAATAAAAATGAGTAGCATTCATTGATCGTCTTCTGCATGTCAGGAATTGTGTGTTTCTATTTTACACACACAGTTTCTGACTTGTGAAACGACACGATAACACAGGCTTTTTATACTGATAAAAATGAGACTTGGAAAGGCTAAAATAATTTGCTTAAGATCTCATCACTACTAAATACTGGTGACAGGTTTTAGCTCTGATGACAAAGCCTGTAGTTGCTGCACACTGGCTCTCAGTGTAATACCCTATTCATGTAATTTAAATCATGCTGATGACTACTGTTTCTCCTTTCTATTTTGAGTTTTTGATTCCAGTTGTAGTTCTAATATTGGTTGTAAATGCTCTGAATAATGCTTGTTTGTTTGTTTTCTTAAAGAAGATATATGTATTAGCCAGAGAGCAGCCAGGAAAATAGAAAACAGCTTAGGTCTTTCAAAAAGAGGCAAGGTAATACAGGGAATTGGTTACGTGAATGATGGAAAAGCTGAGAAGCTGAACAGGAGATGAGATAATCAGGTATGAGTAACAGCTCTACCACTCCATGGGTGAAGGAACCATAGATACAAGTGTTATCATTAGAGTTCAGTAGCCAAGGGCAGCAGGTGAAGCCGTGGTGGAGCTTCTTGTGGGGGGTGATATCCTGATTTTTCCCTTTGCTGTTTTAATCTTCTGCCAATGCCTACCATTTCAAAACCATCCAGAAGCCAGAAGGTAATGGAACATGGGAAAAGTAGCTTACTGGAATACAGAGGCAAGCAGAGGATGGTGGAGAATGGATATAAGGAAGAGAGGCAAATAACCCAGTAGAAAAGAAAAAACAGGTCTTCCTGTTAGCCACCACCTAAGCAACCACCATGGCCCCTGGAGTTAGACAGCCTTCAGTTTGAGTCTCAATCTTGCCATTTCTGTAGACACCACTTGAAGACTTCATCTTTAATAAAGGAATATAAATATTTCCTATACCACAGCATTGTCAAGATGAGAAAGATATAAAGTGAAAAGCATGATTTCTAACACAAAAGAGCCCTCGACAAATAGAAGCTATTTTTGTTTTATTGCATTTAAAATAATCTATAATATCAGGATTTGACTGCAGTGTTTTCAGGGGCCCTGCATGTCACAGTGTGTCATGGTACATAGCCGGTGATGATCCATTTTGCACAAATAGGCAGGGTCAGAGGACTTTTTCAATTACAGATTCAAGTCTTATTCAAGGAGTTGTTCAGTCTCTCTTACCCCATGTTTTTTGCTGCTTCATCTTTCAACACACATGCACGCACACTTTTCAATTTAAATCCTAGTAGCTGTTGAATCCTGTAACATTTTCTGTACCTGAGTTCTTTCACTGACACCTTGAGTTGTCCCCTTTCCCTTCTGGGGCTTTGGGGAAGTCTAAATCCAAGTTCACAGAGGAAGAAATTTCCAAACACTGTAATTCAAGCTCTCATTCTGTCTGCCCCAGAGAGACACAGACAGTCTGACCTACTGGCGAGGTTACCCGAAGTGTGAGTTTCCTGAGGATGCATGCGTTCTTGTCCAAGAACAATACTCTCCCTGGTGACCCCAGTTTATGATAAAGATGGAAATAATTCATTAGTGCTTGAATAGACATGCTTGGGACAGCTGAGGCAGCCAGCGGCATTTCAAATTCTATTGGGTTCCCACAGAAAGACTGAGCAAGGCTACCTTTTCATGCTTCTTGATTAAAAGTCATCTTTCGAACAGAGAGGCTCTGCTTTTCTCAGGAAAAGATGAGAGCCTGCTTCTAAAAAAGTGACAAGTAAAGGAAATAAAAAGAAAGACAGCCTATTAACATTTGAGTTAAACAAGGTTTCTAAAAATCAAATGACATGCCAAGTCACATGGTAGAAAATACCTCAGATGTGAACTCTAATTGCCAATAAGTAGCCGAACCTGCAGATTTAAATCATTCACTCATTTATTAATTCAAGAAATATTTGGTGAGTGTACACTATGTGCTGACCTGTTTTAGTAGCTAGGAATATAATTATGAACGAAAAAGAGAAAATCTCATGTTGTGGAACGTAGTGGAGAAAGAAGATACACAAAACACATAGTTAAAGTATTTATCACACTTGGTGCTTTTAAGTGCTGAGGAATAGAACTAGAGCGGAAAGGCTGGCCAGTGGGAAGTGTTGTTGCAATTTGAGATGAGGTGGTCTCATTGCAAGAGAGACTTGATGACTTGAAGGAGGTAAGTAGAGTGTGACTTTCCAGAGGAATGGTTTATCTGGTAGAGGGAGCCCTACGTACACAAGACCTGAGGTGAGACCATGCCTTCTGAGGGGCCAGCATGGGTCATGTTACCTTCCTAAAATGCCACTTCTAAAAGAAAACCAGCAATCCCTCTCCTGGGAATATACCTGGAGGAACATAAAATGTTCTACAAAAAAGACGCCTGCACACACATGTTTATAGCCATACTATTCACAGTAGCAGAAACATAGAACCAATCTTACTGCCCATCGAAAATAGACTGGATAAAGAAAATGTGGTACATATACACAATGGAATATTATGCAGTGATAAAGAAGAACAAAATCATGGACTTCACAGCAAATTGGATGGAGTTGGAGACCATCATATTTAGTGATCCACCATAAAAACAAAGAACTGAATACCACATATTCTCACTCATAAGTGGGACCTGGACATTAATCACATTAGCACAAGGGAGGGATTGGCAGTTGCTGGACACTGCCAGGGGAGGGAAGGAGGGAGAGGGGACATACAACAACACAAAGTGTACCTGATCCTTTACCAGGGGAAAAGAGGGCCAACTGGAGGCCCAAACTTCATCTGCATGCAGTCTACCTGTGTAGTTAATCTTAACTTGTACCTCACATCTGTATAATTAAAAAATAAAAAAAGAAAGCTGTTAACATATTGTCTATTTCACTCAACAAAAGGTCTTAAACATCTGCTCTGTGCCTGATGTTATGGGTGGAGAACATTAAGAATCGTTCATATATGTCATGATACGATTGGGGAGCATCAGATTGGGAATATTATGAGTAATTTAACCAGTAGTTGCTGGGAATCTGAAACAGTAGACACTGTGTCAGAAACTGTAGCTACCAGTACATACCAATCTTGATGAATCTCGATACACCTGACATAGAGGTATATCAAGGCAAAGATGGGGAAGAAACAAGATGCCCACCCACCTCCCTATGCATAATGAAGCTTAAGGTTGAATTAGAGACACCAGGATGAGTACAGATGTAACCCATAAGCACAAGCCAGTGACCCACAAATAAAGTGTGGTGAGATGTGTCTGTCTTCACTCTTTTCCTTTGTCCTCTTTTTGGGCTACAGAGTGTCCCCTTTCTCCTCTTCAGGGGCTGGGCAAAGACACAAGTAGACAAAAAAAAATCTTTTTGTAATGCAACCAAAGCAGAAATTAGATGTGGAAGCTTTTTTTTTTTTTTTGAGCCAGAGTCTCACTCTGCCATGCCCAGACTGGAGTGCAGTGGCATGCTTACAGCCATCACAGGCTCAACCTGTTGGGCTCAGGTGATCCTTCCAAGTTGCTGGAACTACAGGCCTGTGCCACCAGCCCAGATAATTTTTAAATTTATTATAGAGACGAGGTTTCACCACGTTGCCCAGGCTGGTCTTGAACCCGTGGGCTCAGGCAAACTTCTTGCTTCTGCTTCCCAAAGTACTGGGATTACAGGTGTGAGTCACCACACTCAGCAGATGTGGACGTTTTGAGCTTAGTTGGACTTCGAGTTATACAAAGACCCATTCTGTGAGAAATGTCGGATGATTTTACAGACACAACATTGAGATGAGTTAGGACTCCATCTGGCAAACACCTCTCCTATGCAGGAATCCTGTGCTGTGTTTCCCTGTTGGCTGAGTTCAAGGGATTACAATATTCTGCTGAAGGTGATTCCGTGAGGACTGTGATCTGATCAACCCCTTGAACTTGAATTCTCTGTATCTTTTT
This sequence comes from Carlito syrichta, assembly GCF_000164805.1. NCBI lineage: Eukaryota > Metazoa > Chordata > Mammalia > Primates > Tarsiidae > Carlito > Carlito syrichta. The sequence continues at coordinate 606,964 of NW_007141947.1, read as the reverse complement.
TGTGGACTCACTGTGTAGGATGGATTAGCCAACACTATAACTCCCCCCTCCCTTAACGAACTGTATTATTCTCTTCTCCTCACAACGTAAAGGGCATATACCAGTGAGGGAGGGAGTTAGTTGCAAAGGATCAGTAAATACAGTAAAACTTGATTAACCCAAGACTAGACCTAAACATTGTGTGTGTGTGTGTGTGTGTGTGTGTGTGTGTGTGTGTCTAAGTTCGTACAGGAAAGTGTCCCGAGGGTGGAAGTTTCTCAATTTGTAGGATATCAGACTTAATTTGGACTTTTTTTTATAAGTATTAAGCTACATGAAACCTTTGTGTGGATTAACATTGACATTTTATAAATTCTTTTATTTTCTTCCTGGTACATAAGCATATATGCATCCCTCCTGAATCCAAAAGAATCCTAATCCATGTCTAGTTTCAAGAGGAGTGGGAAGAAGGACCTGCTAAAACTGAACCAACCCAGAGCAGGGACAGCTGTGGGGATCCTATAGTGCCAGTCTGCTGGGAAGTAGAAGTGTGAACCTAACAGGATGGAGATGCTTCTTGAGATAGCCCATTGGTTTGAGAGCTGTGGAGCCCTGCCCAAGCCCCTGTATCAAACAAGTGGACCCTTCCCATAGCTTGATGATAGTTGGTTGCTCATGACTCTCACTCCATTTCTCTGGAGAATTTCTTTCCACTCGTGAGAGCTCCTCATCCAGGAAGTTACACCCAAAGGAGGAAGCCCACAGATAATGGCTGATTGATATAGAAGTATCAGAGCCTGGTACCTTTAAGGAGATGACTCAGTGGTGCAATTTATGCTCCAGAGTCTGCCTGAGACAAAGCATGGCCAGAGCTTACCTGAAACCACATCCTTGTTCAGCCCATTCCCTTAACTTCTTTACTCTCTCTCAGAGGGTTTTCCTGAGGATAACTCCCTCAATAAACAATGTACACTCAAATCCTGGTCTCAGGGTCTCTTAAGAGGGAGTCCTAATCAAGTCACCATCTGTATCAGTTACATTGCTGATGAAAGCAACAATAGATATTTGTTATTTCACACAAGTTTTGTAAATCAAGAGTTTGGGAGCAGCTTAGAATCTCTCATGAGTTTATGCTCAAGACCTTGGTCAGGGCTGCAGTTATCTTAAGGTGTGACTGAGGTTGGGTGATCTGCTTCCAAGTTGGTTCACTCCAATGGCTGGAAAGTTGATGCTGGCTGTTGGACAGGTGCTCTGAGGGCACCTCTTCATGGGACTCTTCCTGGAGTGGTAGTTGGCTTTTTCCAGAAGAAGTGATCCAACAGAGGGCAGAGCAGAGGCTGCCATATTTTTAATGACCTAATCTTGGATACTATCACTTCTGCAATATCCTATGGCTCACACCGATCCATCCAATTATGGTTGGAGGGAACTACACCAAGGCTTGAATTCCAGGAGGTAAGAAAGTTTAGGGGCATCTTGGAGACTTGCTGCCACACCACCCAAGGAGGACTCTGTTTGTATCGTGATAGTTCCCATGATCTTGAACTGTTTGCCCTGCCTGCAGACTTTCTATATACTTTTCAAGAATAAGTTTGTTTCTCTCTCTCTGAGGTGGATATTTCAAAGTTTAGGTGAATCTGAAACTTTCGGTCTTAACAAGCAAACCTAATAGCTTTCTCCATCATAATTAAAAGAAGCAACAACATGAATGAGATGCTGTCTTTTGATTCCCCTGCAAATATATCATCACTTTGGATGTTATCTTATCATGGCTTGTGTGCTTGTTGAGAATGATGATGCTTATCCATATTAAATATGAAACCTTATTATCCCCTCAGGCTGTTATGTTCAGGAACATGTAGTTTAGGCAGTAGTAAGTGAGTAGGGAATAAGTCATGCAGGACTGAGAAGTGGAAATGTGGGCCAGGAGCTGTATTTCTGTCCTAGATACCTGTCCAATGTACAGATACAGAGGAATGCTGTTAATTTATTGCAAAATAGATATAATACATTTTCTCATTGCTTTATCACTTTCTCTTTCAGGAATCTAGGAAAAAGGCTGTAAGAAAAGAATATTATAAATCTGCTGTGGGAGCGGAGATAGGGTCTCTAGCGTTGCTATTTGGCATGAATTATGAATTTTCAGCACACATAGTATATTTGGGTTTTGTTTATACTGTGGAACACCATCTCTTCCTCCCTCTTTCCTCTCACAGCCCCCTCTCATTTGATAGGAGGAGTTATCAAGAAGAAATAGAACATAGGGTTTTGGTGTTAGGTATACCTATGTCTAAATCTCTTCTCCATTTAGTACTTGCTGTGGAATATTGAGCAAATGAACTAACCTCTCTAAGTCTCTGTTTTCTCATCAAAATCAGTGCCTTTCAAAGTCAGTAGCTACTTCTCAGAGTGATTTTGAGGGTTAAATGGGATTGTGCCTGTGTCTGCCCTGCTTAGCACAATGCCCAGCCATGAAAAACACTTGATATTCACCCTCCATGTTAGTTCCCTCAGTCATTTCCTGTGCTACATTGATTATTCACCCTCCATCTTAGTTCCCTCAGTCACTTCCTATGGACCTGACAAAGATTACCATGCATCAGAGCTGAGCAGGACATGTCCAAGACCTGGGACATTTTAACTTTCAACTTGGGCCTTCAGTGCTTCAGGGCTACTGGTGTGCTGGCACCAGCTCCCACTGGCTTACAAAAATTGATTATGCTCTTTTCCAACTCAGTTCAGAGATGCCATGTTGCTGGCTTGGAGTCAGTCATGCTGAGAGTATTTACATCATGGCAAGTGGCCATAGGGGGAGTATTAACACCATGACCCTACAGAGGAGAGCTCCCATCCAGAGCCAGTCATTAAAGATTTCCTAGTACATCTCTGCCCAAGCTGTTTCTTCAAGAAAAACTCTCTAAATTACTGGACTGCCTTGATACTTTTTCCCTTTCCAAATGCCTCTTTAACTATCTCTTCCCTTGCATTCTCTCTCCTAGACCACTGCAGTAGCACAGTATTTTTTTTCCAGGTTGTCTCTGTCTTCCTCTCTATTTTTCTTTCCTTCACTGTGGTATCAGAGGAATATCCCAAAAGTGCTGATTTCATCATACCTATTGATTCCTGCTCAGAGTTCTTCCATAGTATCGGTACTTGTGGTCATGGTATGTTCTTGGTTTCTCAGAAGTGGAATTTTAAATATTTCTCTACTCTCCCCACTTGACACCCTCCATGTGCTTATTATTACATGGAAATCTGTTTGGAAACAACACAGGTATTAACACAAGAAAGAACTTAGTTTGAATCCCGTCTCTGCCCTTCCGTTGCTATTTAACCTTGAGAAATGTAATTTCCATAGAGATATTAATACATGCGGAGGTCTAAGAATAGTGACTGTCATACAGTAAGTGCTCAATAAATGCCCAGTCTTTCTGTTGGTATCCTTCCTCACCAAAATATTGGCTTCCTCTTTGACCTATTCAATTTCTTTCCTGTCCTATGAAAATGTCACACTCAGTAGGAACTGATGCTGTTTCCCAAACTGAGGCTGTCCTTTCTTCTCCCCACCCTCTGCAAAATTAGTTCACCATTTAAGATCAGAGTCTGGCCATACCTCTCTCAAAAGTCCTTCTTTGTGACCTTCTTTAAACCTTCCTGCCTGAGAATGGAATAGAAATTCCAAGTTTCATCAAATCATTGGGGCATATTCACTGTGAATCTGTCCTGTATGGACACCAGGATATTGCCGCTCTTGCCTTTCTAAATACAATGTGTTTTCGTTGGAAGATGGCTAGAATTCAGCACAGAAAGTCCTGTGATGGGTAAGAGCTGGGGTTCAGGGGGCACAGAGGAAGGGCATCAAACCCATAGCTGTGGATTTTAGAAAAGGTGCTTCCGAGGAAGTGATGTATACATTGAGAGAACTGAAGAGTGTGAATGTCATCCACATGGAAACAGAAAAAAAGGTGTGGTAGGAACTAGATTGTTCCAGAAAGAGAGAAGAATGCAAGTAGGAAGAACCAATGATTAGAGATTCCATGGTGACACAGAGAAGTTAAAGAAGGCTCATTGAGGCTGGACTGTAGAGGCTTGAGGCTGAGGAAATGGAAAAGAGTGCATGCAGACTGGGTTACTGGAGGCCTGAGCTACCACGTTAAGAAGTTATAGTTGTTTCTTTTAAGATGAGGTCTTGCTATGTTGGCCAGGCTGATCTCAAACTCCTGGGCTCAAGTGGTCCTCCCACCTCAGCCTCTCAAGTAGCTGGGATTACAGGCACATGCCACTGCACCCAGCTAGGAGTTGAGATTGTATCCTGAGAGCCACAGGTGTTAGGCAGAAGCACGGCTTGATTAGATTTACTTACGGATTACTATTTTGAAAACTTAGCTTTTGTGTTACTCATAGTTAATCTCCCTGACTAAAATGTCACTTTTCTGAGTTTCAGTCTCTTCCTCTCTAAAAAAAAGGGTAATATGTTCATAGTTTTGCTGAGAGTACTATATGAGATAATGGGTGGGAAATCATCATATAAATCCTTAAAACTGTCTACACATTAGAGAGATAATTATTAATTTTGGATGCAGGGTGTGGCTTCATGTATCCTGCTGTGCTGGAAAAATTGAGTTCACATCCTAGCATTCCCACCACTTGGAAAGTTGCTTAAGTTTTGGATGCTGATATCATGATTTCCACTTTGCAGATGAGAATAACATCGAATGCCTAGGGCTCTCATGAAGAAATGTTGATAGTGTGTGGTTTTAGGACACAGAGTAGTGTTTAATGAATGTTATTCTCTACACATATGTGCAATACACACCACACATATCTCCTCCAGTCTACTTTCCTTGTATAATGACAAATCACTTATCTGAAACTTAAAACACAAAGCAAAGAACAACTAATATAGAAAACATATGAGTAAATTTTGTAATAATATTAAAATAGATGGTAGAATAATAACTTTCTCTCCTTATCTTGTGTAACATTGGGTCGATTTAGTCAAAGTTCCCGTTTTTTAAAAAATTTCTCCCACTTCCAACATACAGACACACACATATGCACACACACATGTTGATGTACATACACATGTACACTCTATATTAGGCCTGATGTGCTGGTCCTTGGAGTGTTGGCTCATGGGCACTGAGTTTCTCTTTCCTTAATGTATGTAACTCTTCTGAAAGCAAACAGAGACTCAGCATGGAGTGCATCTCTTGTCCTTCTGAAACTGATAACCCTGAATCTATGAGATCATTTCAAGTAACAATAAGATACACTCTGATGTCTCAAAGTGAAATGGGGTTTAAAGCTGGAGTTCTTTAGCTTGCAAAATGTTATCCAAGATTTCCTAGGACCCAGGAAACTACTAGTCATTTAAAGTTTCCTCCTTTATTACTAGGGGTTTTCCACTGGATTACACATACAATCTGGCACACATATTGTAAAATGCAAGGCTTTCCTTTTCTGGAACCAGATAAGCCAAGAACACAAGAGATTAATTCAAAACAACTGGTTGGAGTGATTACTCTTCTCACATCTAATTCTAAGAGCAGCTCAGCATATTAATCTTTGGTTTGTTCTCATTAACATAATTTGGAGGCATGATTACCCTCTTTTTATGGGTGGGATATCATAAAGAAGATGGAGGGCGGGAATCTTTAGTCACGAATTTTTAAGTACCTAAGAACTAACAAGGGACTTTAGAAATACTGGCCAGCTAGAGGAATCAGTTTATTTAGGAGCCAGCTAGAGAAATCAGTTTACAAGCTTTCAGCTTTGTTTCAAGTGTTATATTTTCTTAATGTGGCTTACTATGGGATTGACCTTTATTTTGGAAATCTGGCATTATTTAAAAGTTGGCAAATCTAAAAAGTACCTCTTAGATTTTTATCAAAGACTTAGCCCTGCCTCTGCAATGCCTTAATGTCTTGTACAAATGTTGGTTTTGTCTTGTCTACAGTTTGTAGAGAAATGATACAGATGCCATGGTGGCCTATGAGGCTGTATTAAAATGAAGAACTGAGACAATTGAGGCAGATCATGCAGTGGAGATACTTGCTCATTAAAGGACAATTGAGATATCCTGATTGCTGTCTTCCACTGTGAGCCCCAGCAACATTATGGTGAAATGACAGAAGAAACTGGGCCTTTCCCACCTTACCTCTTGTCCCTTTGTTCTCCCTTCGACAATGGTGGAATCTGTACTCATCTGAGGAGAAACTTGGTGCTCACTCTCTAGCTGGAGAGAGTATATATATTTTTATTTTTAAACATCAGGTAAGTATAAATAGGCATCCATTCATCAATCATGGGAAATGGCATTGCCATAATATGTAAGAGTCCCCTTTCTTCCCAAAGAGGAAATAAGAGTGGAGGTGGCTGAGGAGAACACGTATCCTAACTAGAAAAATTCAGTTAATTGCCAAAGTGCATATCGTCCAAGCCCTGTGGCCCAGTTGAATGTGGTTGTTTTTACTCTCTGTGGTAAGCTGGAGCTGGGGATCTTTTATTAAAGAGCCTCCATGCAGGCCTCCACCAATGATGGCACCTCCATCAATATTAATGATCTTGCCATCTGCAATGAGCAGCATGGGAGCAGAACTAGGTTCCTACCATATTTATTTGAAAGTAAACATGGACTTGATAAAACCACCTCACTGCCATATATCTCCAAGCCTTGGGAAATCCTACTCTCTTTTCTTTCCACCCTGCCTGCTTCAACCCTTGGAACGCCTTCCCCTTTTTTATAATCCCTCTGGGTGCCACAGTTAACCTAGTTTTCATAACTAATGACCTGCTTTCTTTAGGAGAAGGGAGAAACAGATAAATATCTTTCAATTTTTTATAGAGTTTTCTAGAGTAGTGAATACAAAGTAAATTAAATCTTAAAAGAAACAAGTAAAATTCCTGAGGTTAAGACATTGCCCTATTGATTCTACCTTCAAAATAAGTCCAACATATACCCACTTGGAGAGACAATATTTATATCCAAGTACTTTTGGTATAGCTTCACATTATCATTGCCATACAATTGTGATCTTCATGGAATTTAGGACTGTAGGAGAGAGATTACTTTGTGTTGAGGGGACAGTGTAAACCCCTAATAGGAGAAAAAGGATTAAAGAAGAACCTTGAAAAATGAAAGGGCAACGGGAATATAAAGGTATTTTACCAAGGAAGAAATACAACTGGGTGGGGAATATGAACCCAAGTTCAGCTTCTTGAGTAGCCAGAAGGTAGTATAAATAAGTTATTATGTTTTATAATAATGACAATTAGACTGGGTGTGGTGGCTCATGCCTGTAATCCCAGCACCTTGGGAGGCCAAGCCCAGGAGTTCAAGACTAGCCTGGGCAATATGGTGAGACCTCGTCTCTACAATTAAAAAAAAATAGCTGGGTGTGGTGGTGTGCACCTATAGTCCCAGCTACTTGGAAGGCTGAGGTGGAAGGATCACCTGAGCCCAGCACGTCTAGGCTATGGTAGCCCTGATTGTGCCACTGCACTACAGCCTGTGTGACAGAGTGAGATTCTGACTCAAAAACAAATATATATATGGAAGCAATTTTTTTCTTTCAGAGAAATTTCCTAAGGCTGGCAAAAATAAAATAAAATAGTCACATTCAAACATTATGGGGTGTCTGATGTGTCAGCTATTCTATTTTCTATCTAAAGGGTTAGATAAAAATTTCTCAAACTGATAATTATTAGTAAGAAGCAAGAGTAAATGATATAAAAATGATTAAATCATGCACAGCAAAGGGATAGTTAAGTTACTGTTCACAGAAAAAAGTATATAGCATTTCAAAATGACATATATGAAGAGTTCATAATAACAACTAAGTTCTTAAGAAATATTAAGTAAAAATTTTAGGAGAAAATGTTTATATACAATCAAAATGTTGTCAAATGCACATAATAAAGCATACAGGGAATACACCAATATGTGACTATGGGTTATTCTCAATATTTGATAGTTAAGAGAAAAAGAATGGCTAGGATTTTAATTGGATGGGAGGAGCTGTGTAAAAAGCATCATCTCAGGAAATTCAAGGAACTGTCATCTCAGGCTTCCCAGTAGATACAGATTTTATTTAAAATTATTTTTGATTCAGATTTCTACTACCGAAACCTATTTCAAGATTTATATAGTGAAAGCGATAGAATCTTCAACTATGCCAGCAAACCATCAGGGCTTGGTAAATAGGCAATAGTTTTAGATTGCATTAAGGTAGACCTGTCCCATCTGGTCCTGTCTCATTCATGAACTGGAATTTGAACAGAGAGAGCCAAATCTGGGAGAAACACAAAACTCACAGAATGAATCCACCTTCCCAGAATTGCTGGTCAAAAACCAAGATTATGTCCATGGGGGAAAATTACACTTGATTGAAAACAAAGGAAAACAGAAACCACCACAACATTTTCTTCCCACCATAACTCTTTCTATCCTTCCTCACTGGGTTGAAAGAGTAGGAGGAAGAGTTGGTTCCAGGATTGGCCCTGATATTTGCTCACTATGTGGACCTGGTCAAGGGTCTCCCCTATCTGGGCCTCAGTTTTCCCATCTGTTAAATGTGTTGGAGTCAACTCTGAACAGCTGGAGATGGGGCCCAAGCCAGTTATATATATATATTTTTTGAGTTGGAGTCTCACTTTGTTGCCCAGACTGGAGTGCAGTGGCCGCTCCCGGCCACCGCAGCCTCGACCTGCTGGGCTCCGGCGATCCTTCCGCCTCAGCCTTCCGAGTAGCTGGAATTACAGGCATGTGCTACCACGCCCAGCTGATTTTTTGATTTATTGTGGAGATGAGGTCAAGCCAGCTATATTTAGGAGCAAAACTTCTTAAGAATAAACAAGAGACCACAAAAATCCATGTATGTTTGTGTTTATTCTACTGTAATATAACAACTTCAAGAAAATTTGCACAGCAGTAAGTTACAATGTAATCAAATTTTGGCATGGAATGGAGACATGCGGCTACTCCTGCTTCAGAAAGGCAGGATATTTAATTGATTTCCAAACTTCCTTCCAGTCTTAACACTGTTGTATTTCTGGGATTTGAATTCCCACTTGTATACCTTCTGACATGGTCACCCAAATCCAAGACTTTTCTCACCATCTGTTGTGGTACACAGAAAAATAGTTTAAACTTCTGTCTTTCTTCTAGGCCAAGATCTTGATATGTATTTCACACAAAGTACGAGGGATGGACCCAAAAAACACCCCCAATACTGGAATTATCTTTTGGAGGGAGAGCCCCTTGTAGTACACTTAGAATTTGTTCCTCCAGATCAAATGGTCAACCAAAGTTTTTATCTGAAGATGTTGAGAAGGTTGTGTCACAATTTGCTGAAGAAATGTCCCGAGTTGTGACAAACAGGTGACTGGTTCTCACATGACAATGCACCTGCCCGCAGTAGGCTGAGTATTCAGCAGTTTGGCCAAAAATGGTATGACCCCTGTGCCCTACCCTCCCTATTCACCCAATCTTGCCCTGAGTGACTTTGTTTGCTTCCTCGAATGAAAACAGTCCTCAAAGTGAAGCATTTTGCTGGTGTGGAAGAGGTGAAACAAAAGACAGCAGAAGCACTAAAGGCATCAAAATTGATAAGTTCAAAAACTGTGATGAGCAGTAGAAAAAGCATCTTGTTAGGTGTATTGCATCAAACGAAGAGCACTTTGAAGGTGACTGAAGTTTAAACATGTAAGAATAAATACAAAATTTTTAATAAGTAAGTTGCTTTGGGGGAGGTCTCTCTCATCAACTATTAACTATCAAGAATTTCCTTCAACTGTCAAGAATTTGAAGGGAGGTCAGGCACAGTGGCTCATGCCTATAATCCTATCAGGTTGGGAGACCAAGGTAAGATCGTTTTAGTCCAGTAGTTGGTCAGCCTAGGCAACATAGTGATACTTTGTCTTTACAAAAAAAAGTATGTACCTCTTTTTTAAAAAAAATCTGTGCATGGTGGCACATGCCTGTAGCTACTCAGGAGGCTACTTAGGAGGCTGAGGTAGAAGGATCTCCTGAGACCTAGTTTGAAGCTGCAGTGAACCGTGATGGTGCCACTGCACTCCAGCCTGGACTACAGAGTGAAACTCCAACTAAAACAAAAATCAAACAAACAAACAAAAAAAGAATTTGCGGGGGAAGATCTGGTACCTATTAATATATGTACAGTCCTATCCTCTTGCCATTAGCCCCAAACCTAGGGCCCAGTTAAAACTTTTATTGATTTTAAGAAAGATGTGAACACTACTACTACTAACTATAATAGTAATACATACTAATGATAATGGCTACGAGGGATACAAACACTGTTAACAATGTTGATGATATTAGGTAAGGTTTTCAGATGCAAGCCACTGAAACATCTCTGGGTAATTAGCAAAAAAATTAAAAAATTGCTAGAAGCATGTGCGCTAACTTGCAGGATCGAAGGAAGAACTGTACAATCAGACCTCTGCAAAGAGAGGAGCCAAGGCTTTTATGGACAAGGTACAAGAAGTAATAAGTAGCTTCTACGGGGTAACATGAATTATCTTCATCTATTCAGTTCAAACTAATTTGTCAGGAAGGAGAATGACAGTGCTGTCTCAGTTTTCACATGCATTACTCAGGAAAGGAAACAAAACTATTTACCTTTTGGACCATTTGTGTCCAAATATATGAAGACCCATGCCAATGCCTTGTAGCCATATTCCTAATACTCAGCATAAACATTCAAAAAAGTATTAATATATCTTTTCTACAGATTAAGCCCTTGTGTCTCAAAGAGATTTAGTAATTTGCACAGGGTCACAGAGCATAGTTGCTAGAATTCTAACCTGAATTTTTCTTATTTCACAGTCTACCCTCCCAAGCTTCTCTCCATGGTTCTCACTCATTAGCAAAATGATCCCTTCGTGGTCCAAACTCTCTCTTGGTTAATCCATGGATCATCTTCTAAACAATCGAATTTTCTGTTTCTCATATTTTAAAAAATTAGTGCTCAAAATCAAAAGAAAAATGTTCAGTGTCATGGCAAATCTCTCTACATGGCTACCAGTTTCCTTGCTCCAGCATTTAGTCCTTTTCTGGAAACACCTTGGCATCATATTAGATATTCATTTATTTGAATTGTATCTGATTCCCTACACTGAATTCAAGAACAGGGGCTTTGTATCCCAATTTCTGAAAGAGGTGCTTGATAAATATTTCTTGAAGGAATGAATGCAGCTGGCAGAAGCAAAACAGTTTACCAATTTAACTCTTCTCCATGCCCAGTAGTAATTGATTTAAGATCTGTTCCCTAAACCGGCAATTCCTCCTGCTTCCCTATTTTTGATAGTTTTTCCTAAGTTCTTCCAGTCAGTCATGCTGAAATCTTGCGGGTGTTTCTATGAATCCTTTTCTGGACCCTTTAAGATGAATGCTGATTCTTGCAACACACCCAGCCAGAGTATCAATTGTGTAAAATGGGGTCACAGAACACACTACTCACAGTCTCCCTTCTAAGTCCTCTTTGCTCAACTTTCTCCCAGCAGACTTTGTGTGTCCTGGTCATAGACCCCACTGCTCAGTCTTAGAGTTTCTATATTTTCTTCGTTCTTCAAACTTGAAACTCAACACTGTCTTCCCCGCAAGGCCGTTGGCTCTTTCACTTCTTCTTGATGGACATTCTGGCTTTCCACCCTGGTGATATGACCTAAACAGAAGTTGGACGTTCCTTCTTGTTCAGCAGGGCTCCGGGACCCTGAGGCCTGCACGCCCCTCTGTCGTACAAGCCCACCCATTCTCTGCTGGCCCCCTGTGTGGATGTCAGCAGCACTGTCTTCCTCGTTTCTCATGCTCACTCAGTTCCTGACTCCTGCTAGCTTGATTCTGCCAAATCTCTCACCATTTGCTCATTCTCAGGGCAATGAGGTTTGTGTTACCTGTCACTAGACATATTCCACTCTTCTCCTTTCTTGTCTCCCTGCATCTGGACTCCCCCTCTCAAATTCCTGGTCAGGGAGTTTGTAACCTGTCCAGGCTCAATGGCGAACCCAGGAGGTGTTGGAATCAGGGGAGCATATTAATTCCACTTGCAGAAGATCCCAGGGCAGCACCTTGCAGGGTTGCTTGACAGGCTATACCCTCTCTGGTCAGTCCTGCCATACTGGGCCACAGTAATTCCTTTTCTTCTCTGTTCTGATTTTTAATTAAAAGGAAAAATAGGAATATGGAAAGTCTCATCCTGACATTCTCCACCTTCTGAAATCCCACCTGTGTTTCAGAAGTCAAACCATCGCTGCCTTTTCCATAGAGCCTTTCCTTATCTCTATGGTCAGCATCAGTCACTCCCTCTTTGGACTCCTAGTATACTTTATGCTTTCCTTAGAAGACAGATAGCATCTACTTTGTATTGTGACTGGTTTCTCCTTCTCCTACTGGACCAACAGTTGTCAAATGGGAACTTTAATTCTCTGTCAAAGAGTGCCCTGCCGGACTGGGGAGGACTTCTGCGAAAATGCATATTCTTTAGCTCCACACTAGGTGTGGATACCTGTTCTTGGGCTATCCAGCATTTATTCCTGTATTTTTTCTCCCAGAAAAAGCATCTTTATTTTTCTATGGGGAATTTCCTCTCCCTGATTTGCCTTCAGTATCCATGGATCAGACAGGGAAGGTACTTCGCATCTTCTTTTTGAGTGGTGGACAGGTGTCCCATGTCCCTCCCTTCCTGGTGTTCTGGGAGAATTTGGGGCCAAAAAAAGGACAGAAAACAGCTTCTTGAAGACTGGTCCATTAATTCCTCCAACCCCAAACACCCACTGCTTTTCTGGCTAAATTAAATTTAAATAGAACAATATCAGATGAACCTATGATATCTCATGCCAGCAGAATCTATGGTGTCTCATCCAATGGAAGCAAAACTCAACGTGCAGGCCTCTGTAAGGGCAGAAACCAGGGTCGTGTTTCCTGGCTTCCAACCTAGATTTATGGAATCAGACTATTTGGGATAAGAACCAAGGGATCTGCATTTCTACAAGAAGGTCCCTGGTGATTTCTTTAAAAATACACTCTTCACTTGGAATAATTTACATTTATAGAAAAGTTGTGAAGATAATAGAAAGTTTTCTGTTACCCCACAGAATTTCCCCATAGCTAACATTGAATGTACCTATTAGCTTCTGTAACTTAAAACACCCATTGTGCTACATTTGTCAAAGTAAAGAAACTGGTGTTGGGACATTACTGTTAACTAAATTCCAGACTTCATCATGCTTTCTGTTAATGTCTTCTCTCCATTCTGGGATCCAACCCAAGGTACCATATTGCATTTAGTTGTATGTCTTTCTAGTTTCCTTAGGTCTGTGACAATTTCTCAGTCTTTCCTTGTGTTCTGTGACTTTGACAGTTGTAAGGATGACTGGCTGGGTACCCTGTAGGATGTCCTCATCTACCCCAGTGATTTTGACACTGCACCAGACTTTCAGCATCTTGAGGACAGGGCAATGTCTACCTTGTTACCGTCATATACTACACATTCAACATGTGCCTAGCACAGAGCAAGAGCTTAATGGACGAGTTTTGGGAGAAGCACTGTGCCTGTCTGGCTAACCAGCAACAGGAGCTAGGCCCTGTGCTTTCCTGAATTCTGTACCACACCTGCCTGATGGGTGCAAAGTCTGTGATAGGAAGCGGAGTAGCTCCCACTGTCCCATGGGGTTGCCTGCATTCAACTCGAGTAGGATTTTCAGACAGAAATCATTGGGTAATTACAAACAAAAACTCTAATTATGATCATCTGACCACTTTCTGACATCTCTCTCTTTTCATTCATGGATGTGTTGCTCAACGCCCAATTGGATAAAATGAGACGATGGAAAAAGGGGCTGCTGGCGTTCTCAACAGAGCCGGGACAACAGGCTCTCGCTCTAGGCATGTTTATAAATTTAAAAATATTTCAGATGCTTTTGTGATGCTGCTTATTCTGGTTCAGTGATCAGGGTGAATGTGTCAGGGGGGACAGTGTTTCATCTCGTGGGGCTGCTGGATTACGGGGACTCTTCACTCTGCCAAAGGGAAACATGGTGTGCTGTTTCCTGGAGTTCCATTGAGCAAACTCGATTCAAACACTAACCGAAACAACAGAGAACATTGCTTGAGGGTAGTCTAGGGGATCTTCATGCTATAGGAAGTTACATCTCATACGTACATGTCTAATGCTGACACTATTCTAAAAAGCAGATAACTAGTTCTCCTTAAGTGATGAATAGCAAATTATGAAAAGATGAAGGCTTGAGAAGCCAAGGAGATCGCTCAGGATCACAGCATGGCAAAGTAGGGGTTGGAACTTGCCTCTTTCTGGTGCTCAGGTCACTACTTTTTCCATTATTCTTTAGAAACACCAAAGCCACCTGCTTGCCTTTCAGATATGTAGGTAGACATGCATGCATTTATTGGTCTCTCATTGATTATTTTTACTATTGAATAAACACATTTCATATTTTTGCTATTAAAAATACTTCGCATCCAGCATTATACAGTGCAGTGTTCCTTAAAATGTGGTCCATGAGACAGTGACACCAAAATCCCATGAGGGGGCTTGTCAAAAAATGCCAACTGCTGGACTGTAACTCAGATGTCCTGAAACAGAAATCTGGGAGTGGGACCAGAGATTTAAAAACAAGCTCCACAGTTGATGCAAATTCTTACTGAAGTTTGAGAACTTCTGCTGGAGGGAGGAATGCAGGACATGGAATCAGAGAGCCTATCAGTTCTGGAATGTTCTAGCTGGTTCATCCTTCAGCCACAGCTATAAAATGGGTAACTTCTCACCTCACATGGTTGCTGTTAAAATTATAAGAGAAAAAGTAAGTAGGAGCCTATTATCTCTGAGAAATAAGGCATCTTACTATTCTAAATATAGAGGAAGGAGAAGTCCATATCAGAATATCCTGATACCATGAAGTACGTTTCTCATCAGGTGACAGTAAAGTTTTGATGTGATCTTATGCAACCACATATAGTACCATGGAAGTAAATCCTAGAGGGATTCATGCCGAAAGGCAAGGATTTATATGAAAACAGAAAAGTCAGGAGTTATGGTCAGTCTTTATTTGTATTTATTTTTTTATTTTATTTTATTTTTATTTATTTATTTTTTTGAGTTGGAGTCTCACTTTGTTACCCAGACTGGAGTGCAGTGGCCGCTCCCGGCCACTGCAGCCTCGACATGCTGGGCTCCGGCGATCCTTCCGCTTCAGCCTTCCAAGTAGTTGGAACTACAGGCGTGCGCTACCACGCCTGGCTAATTTTTTAAAATTTTATTGTACAGATGAGGTCTTGCCAAGTTTCCCAGGCGGGTCTCGAACCTGTGGGCTCAGGCAATTCACTCACCTCAGCCCCCCAAGGCGCGGGATTACAGGCTGAACCACCGAGCTCGGATGTATGGTCAGTCTTAATAGCACGGGCTCTAAGCCAGGGTTTCTTAGCCATAGCACTCTTGATATTTAGGGTCCCAATTATCCTTCGTTGTGGTGGGGGCTGCCCTAAGAATTATAGGATGTTTGGCAGCATCCCTGATCTCCACCCACTAGATGTCATCAGCACCTGTCCCCAGATTGTGACAACCTAATCTGTAGACATTGCTAAATGTCCTTTGGGGAAAGGATTGGTTCTTGTTGAGAACTGCTGCTCTCAAAAAAGATGAATGGATTGGTTCCTATTCTGGCTTACCATTTACCATCTGTGTGAACTTGGGCAAGAGCAAGGGCAAGGGATGTTTCACCCTCCAAAACCTCAGGTTTCTAGGCTATAATATAGGAGGGGAATAATCTTCTAAGTCCCTGTTTCCAGCCCGGACTGGACGTTTGTCCCCCATCTGCTTTGAAGGGACATTGAAACCTAACGTGTGAATAGATTGTTGTAAGGATTACATGAGAAAACACACACCAAAAGTGTAGCAAAATTTTGGGTTCTATGGTGTGTGTGTGTGTGTGTGTGTGTGTGTGTGTGTGTGTGTGTGGTTTGATAAGTCTTAGAGTTTGTCATACTTTAAAAATTTGAAAACATCCTTCTTTTCCTCCTTTTTTATAGAAACAGGTTTATAAAAATGTGGCAGTTTTTAACTATAGGTCAGAAGTGAACCAAGGACATTATTATTAAGATGTGGGCACTGGAAGTATCTGAGCTGAATCAGAGATACTATTTTACCCTAGAACCAGATAGCTGTTGACACCCGACATTCTATAGACTGTAACTACAGAGATGTGAATGGCATAAATCCAACCAGACTCTGAAAGAAAGTTAACATATGCTGGGACTGAGTTCCAGCTCCTAAGCATCTCTGTCAAGTTGCTCCTGACACTCGTCTCCGGAGTCTTTTGTGACGCGCCTGCAGGACGGGCTGCCATTTTGGTTGCAACCCAGATCTCAGCTTTTTGGGGGGCTGCAGCAAAAATCATTCATCTCTTCACAATGTGAACTTGCCTGTTGGACCCCCAGACAGGCTTGAGACTGAGGTGTTTGGTTTAGCTTTCCCCTGGTCTGGCTCTTTGAACACTGAATCTGTAGACGGCTGATCTTTCAAGAGAATGGGAGGTTTTAAACATTTGGGACAAATTAACCAGTTTGACAAAAGCAAAACAGTCCCCCTTTTAAGATGAAGTGCTCCTTAAGAGCCTATACTGTTTCCAGCCCAGACCGGATGTTTCTCCTCCCCGTCTGCTCTGAAGGGGCATTGGAACCCAACTTATGTGTAGAATAACCAGACGTGGTGGTTCTCCTGTGGGCAGGGCTCTTTGGAGCTGAGTGATGGGACCGTGATAACAATCTCAGTGGAGCCTGAACTCGGCCTGAACCCAGCCTGAACCCCAGGCTTTCCGCCTTCCTTGCCATGACTTTGGTGTCACTCAGGTCTCCCTACCTCCAGTCATTTGAATACTTTCTTTTCTATTGTTTCTCCTTCAACAATAACCATAATATATAGCTTGTTTCCTGGCATGGCCCCAGCCTTCATGAATACCAATTAGTCACCCAAGTCCTTTCTTCCAGGATCCCTCTTATGTTTTCAGGGAATGTTGCATCCTGCCCTCAGTTGAAATGAATGTCACGAGGAATCAAGATGAGGGATGTCTGTTTCCCATTGTGGCAGGATCATCTGCTGTCACCCACCCCTTTAATTAAATACCTCCAGGGACAGGAAACTCACTACCCTACAAGGTGATGTGTTATCTTGGGGGATCATGTCAGCTGCCATTCTCCACTATGGCAGCCTGGTCATGTCTCTCCTAACACCAGCACCTGCAACTAGTTATTTATTTGTTCATTTGTCTACAATCTAGTGTCTCCCTCCCCCAACAGAGATAAGCTCTATGAAGACAGAGAACTTCTTGATCTGCTGTACATTTTAATCTCCTGCTGTTTTCACTGGATATTAGCCAAGTCAAAAGATGCATATGTGCATTAAATAGCTCCCTACCTGAGCCAGGTCAGTCTCCTGGTGGGCAGAGTCTATGTTTACATTCATCTTTAACCCCCTCGGCACTTATTCTGGGGACTAAGACAGAGCAAACATCATGGTGTGGTGGAAGGAACATATATTTGGAGGTCAGACCTATATTAAAAATTCCACTACTCCACTTGCAAGGGCCTTAAGTCATTAGTATTTTGAGGTAATTGTTTCAATCCGTAAATTATGTTTAACTATAAGATAGTACCCAACTATCTTATAATTGGATACCAACTGTTGCTGTAAAGATTAAGAGATAATTTTAAAAAGTACTTAGCCCTGCCTGGCACATAGTAGTAGGTATTCAGCACATATGATTTTTATTTATTTATTTTTGTTTTTTTATTTTTTTGAAAAGAAGTTAAAACCTTAATGATAACCAATATGGTGGTTAGTTTCCTGATTTTTAAAATTTTTAATTTTTAAAATTTTTTATTTTGAGGATCTGGAGTACAATTCAGGGTTAGGTAGATAAATGTTCATTGTGCAGTTATTCCTACTGATGAAGTGTGCCCCCACCTTCCCTTGCAGTTTCCCACTACTGCCAATCCCGTCCCCCACCCCTGGCAGTTTCCAACTACTGCCAATCCCTTTCTTATAGTGTTATGATAATTGTTCAAGGTCCACTTGTGGGTGAGAACATGTGGTACTCAGTTCTTTGTTTCTGTGATAGATTACTTAGTATTATATAGATCCTAAGACCATTCAAGTTGCTGTGAAGTTCATAATTTTGTCCTTCTTTATGGCTCCATAATATTCCATTGTACCATATTAAAAAAAAAAATCCAGTCCCCTTTCAATGGGCAGCATGGTTGGTTCCAGGTTTTTGCTATTGTAAATAATGCTACAATAAACATGCATAAGCAGGTATCTTTTTCACAAAGTGATTTGAGTTCCTCCGGGTATATTCCCAATAGGGGGATTGCAGGGTTGTGTGGAAGGTCAATTTTTAGAACTTTTAGGAATTGCCACACTGTTTTCCACAGAGGTTGTACTAGTTTACACTCCCACCAACAGTGGAGAAGTGTCCCCTTTTCCCCGTATCCTCTTCAGCGTCAGCTGGTTTTTGAGTTATTGATGATGGCCATCCTGACTGGAATTAGGTGGTATCTCAGTGTGGTTTTAATTTACATTTCTTTGATGACTAGTGAGACTGAGCATTTTTTCATGTATCTGTTGGCTGCTCAGATGTCTTCTTTTGAGAAGTGTCTATTCATATCTTTTACCCACTTTGTAATGGGGCTGTTTGTTTTTTTCTTTTTGGCATGCTTGAGTTCCTTGTAGATTTTAGATGTCAGGCTTTACATTGAGAAGGTCAGATGATTATTACTAGCGTGGTTAGCAAAGACTAGGTGTGTGACCCATCTATCTGTCTCCCCAAGTGGATCTCTGTGTCTTTCTAGAGGTTAACCAATTGAAAGGACCTGTTAATTTGTTCTTGAAAGTCATTTTAGTTTATCAGATACTTCTAGAAGTGCATCCACAGATGAGATGGCCTCTATATGGAGGAACTCCTGTGCTTTGGTCAGTCTTTGACCTGAATTATTTTGTAGTATAATTGGTTGCAAATGTGCATTTATTTTCCTTTCCCTCCAATTTGTGACCTCCTGAATTTTAAGATGATTTAGTCCCCCAAATATGCCTGGATCCTGAACACTATACAATTGCAACATATTCATCTTCTCTCTGTCTCTCTCTCTCTTTCCCTCCCTCTTCCCTCCTCTTCCCTTTTCCCTCCCCAGGATTTGTCCGTCACTACCCTAAAATAGGAACAAATCATAGTCAGTTTAAATATCCCAGTTTAATAAACACCAGATCCCCCATATGTCAGGGAGTCTAGTCTTTTGCAAAGTCTTTAACTTGTGGTTCATATTTGAGACTAAAGAAGAAAGTGGTCAATGACATGACATAAAGAGGGGTGTGTTGTGGGAGCAGATGGGTTACTCACCAGGCTAAGAATGTGGGGACAAGTGGTTTAGGGCCAATCTCTACCATGCATCTGGATCATGTACAAGCCTTCTGGTCTCTGAGAGCCCTGTCAGGGGACTTGAGTTCTGATTAGGACAGCCCAGACTTTGCTTTATGATGAGTGGTTAGCTATTGGGCAACAGGGATTTTCTTCACTAAGATGCTTCCAGAGTGGAAGGTCTTTCAATTCATAACAGAATGTCAGCTTTTCAGTGCTCAAGAAAACCTCATCTATGTCTTCATTTAGCAAAACTAGATGGCAATTTCGACCATGGCTTCTTTTTTCTTATTGTTAATATTGTTCACGGGAAGATGTTTTAAGGTAAGGGGTTGGAGAAAGGGCATTAGATCAGGAGTTGATATTAAGCCTGGATCTTCCATACACTTGTTATGGGTCCTAAAAGAAGTCCTTTTCTGCTTTTGAATTCTTCTTTCCTCTTCCATGATCTGAGGAAGATCTCAGAAGATCTGCTTTAAGAATGTGGTCTATGCAACTTTGAGAGGTTTCTAAATATTGGGGCTCCCTACCTTTCAGCTGCACGCCGCCCAGAACAACCTGACCATGGTCAGATGAATCATGGCCTCCCCAAAATGCCCACATTGAATTCCTGGAACCCATGAATATGTGACCTTCCATGGCAAAGGGGACTTTGCAGACGTGATTAAAAGTTTTGAGATGGGGAGATAAGCCTGGATTATCCAGGTGTATTTAGTGTAATCATGTGACTCCTCTTTGGAGGGGGGAGTCCATGTTAGAGCAGATTTGATTGAGGAAGCAGAGTGAGAAAGAGAGAGAGATTTGAAGATGGGGAAAGGGGACACAAGTCAAAGAATACAAGCTGCCTCTAGAAACTGGAAAGGCAAGAAGACTGATTCTCCTCTAGAACCTCCAGAAGGAAAGCAGCCCTGATGACACCTTGATTCTAGTACTTCTGACTCCAAACAATACATTTGCATTGTTTTCGGTCACTAAGTTTGTGGTAATTTGTTATGGCAACCATAGGCAACAAATACACCCACCTTTATTTGATTTACATATTGGGATTTTACTTAAGATTTTCTCTGAGGAGGGATTAAAAATGGTTTGAAAGCCACTGGAACAGTTGATCCCTGAGGTTAATTTCAGTTTGAAAGGACTGCGAGTGACTCCTTAATAGAAAAGAACAACTCTAGGCACTAAGAATGTGAACACTTGCAGTTCACATGGGAAAGAACAGCATTCTTCAATGGTCAAACCATGTTGTCACATCTTTCTCTGTAATGTCTAGCAAGTTATCCACAAGACTGCAAGCTCAGGGAGCCAGGCTACTTCTCTTTTGTTCACTACAGTATTTCCTATGCTGGTCCTGTTGTAGACATTCATTAACTATTTTTGGAAAAAGCGCAGAAGTAAATGAGTAACAGGCTGCTGGTTCTGGTAGGAATTAAAATGGTATGGTCACTTTGGGACAGTTTGACAATTTCTTATAAAACTAGGCATAGTCTTACCATATGATCTGTCTGTCTATCTCCTTGGTATTTACCCAATTAAGTTGAAGGACCTGTTAATTCTTTCTAAACCTGCACATGATGTGTACAGTAGCTTTATACATAATTGCCAAAACTCAGAAGCAACGGTGTTCTTCAGTAGGTAAATGGATAAACAAACTATGGTACATCCAGACAGTGGAATATTTTTCAGTGTAAATGAAAATCGGCTATTAAGCCATAAATATATAAAGAGGAATCTTAAGTACATATTACTAAGTGGAGGAAGCCTATCTGAAACGGCTACATGCTGTATGATTTCAACTATTCTGGAAAATGCTAAACTGTGGAGACTGTAAAAAGATCTGTGGTTGCCAGGGTTTAGGGGGAAGAAGTGATGACTGAGTGAAAAACAAAAGATTTTTATGACAAAACTATTCTGAATGATACTATCATAGTGATACATGGTATACATTTCTCCAAACTTATGTATTGTACAACACTAAGAGTGAGCCCTAATGTTAATTATGGGTTTCAGGTGATCATGATGTGTCAATGTCAATTCATCAATTGTAATTAATGTATCACTCTGGTGAGGGATGTTGATAGTGGGAGAAGCTGTGCCTGTATTGGGGGAAGGGGTAAATGGGAAATCTCTACTTTCCTCTTGACTTTGCTGTGACCCTAAAAGTACTCCAAAAAATAAAGTCTAAGAAAAATTTAAAAGGCCACTAGAGACCACTGGTCTACCTGCAATTTTTTTCTAAACAGACCATGGTTTTTGTGCTACTATGCTTTGCAAAAAAATTGTTACCCTAAGAAGGAACTCTCTTCCCTATTCTCCTAGCTTTTTAAAACAACTACTTCTTATTATCCGAGACTCTTTTGAAGACTTCGCAGTCTCTCCCACATCCGCTACCACCATCTAGGTTGTTCTGTGTTGTCTCTGTTCTCAATACCCCCAATACCTCCTGAACTAGCTTCTACCCTGGCACTAATCTATACTGCCCTGTCATTGTTAATACTTATTCATGTGACTATTGGGCTGTAAGTTCTTAAGGGGCTCAAAATGTTCTTTTTTCCTACATTTCTAATGTTTAGCATGGTTTCTTACACAGGGCAGGGCTCAATAAATAGTTATTGGCTGAATGACTGTGATTAAAAGACCTGAATGTATTTTGCAGCATCTGTTCCAGTTTTGACAAAACTTCATTCTCATTTCTTTTCCAAATTTCCAGTTTTCTTTTATAATTATTTCCCTCCTATTTTTTACTCATTTCAGCTGTATTCATGTCTGAGTGTCTTCTCTTCCAGTTCAGAAGAGAAAAGTACTGATTTTTGTTCTAAGTCAAGACATCCTCCAACTTTCAGAATCTTGAAAACACTAATTTGGCTATTTAAGAGAGTATGTATCTTAAATATGTAGATTTGGTATTTGATTTTTTTTTTTTTTGAGTTGGAGTCTCACTCTGTCGCCCAGACTGGAGTGCAGTGGCCGCTCCCGGCCCACCGCAGCCCTTGACCTGCTGGGCTCCGGCGATCCTTCCGCCTCAGCCTTCCAAGTAGCCGGAATTACAGGCATGCGCTACCACGCCCAGCTGATTTTTTGATTTATTGTAGAGATGAGGTCTCGCTGCCCAGGCGGGTCTCGAACCCGCGGGCTCAGGCAATCCACTCACCTCAGCCTCCCAAAGGCACGGGATTACAGGCTGAGCCACCAAGCCCGGCTTGATATTTTTTTCTTCTGAATCAGGGTCTCACTTGGTACCCAGGCTGGAGTGAAATGGTGTGATCATGGCTCACTACAGCCTTAACCTCTTGGGTTCAGGCAATCCTTATACCTCGGTCTCCCAAGTAGCAGGTAACAGGTGCGTGCCACCACCCTTGGATTATTAAAACAAATTTTTTTTGTAGAGATGAACTCTCACAGTGTTGCCCACGCTGGTGTCGAACTCCTAGGTTCAAGAGATCCTCCTGCCTTGGTCTCCCAAAGTGCTGGAAGTACAGGCATGAGCGACCATCCCCCCCACTTAGATTTGGTGTTGAAATTAAAATTCAGTTTTCTTGACTAACATTGGAGTTCTTCACTTTCCTTTTCATTTCCGTGAATTGAATTTGCAAGTGTAAGATGTAGCAGATCCTTCTTGAATGATGGGGTATAAATACATGCATACGCAAAGGGGGGCCAAAAAAAAGAAAAGGAATTAGGTTTTGGACAGTGGGTCTCTTCCTCTGCTAGGTAAGTGTTCTAGAAATCCATTGGCATCAGTGTACCTGCTAGCATTGTTGTGAGAGGCTGCATTCAGTTTCAGTGATTTTCTTTTTTTGAGATTCCTTCAATGTGTTTGTCCATTTCATGATGGATGATTTATGAGTGCATGTCCATACTGTGCTGAGTGTTCATCAGTTTTTGACCAAAATTAGCATAACCCCAGTGCCCCACCCTCCCTATTCACCCAGTATTCCTCATTTGTTTTCCCAGATGAAAAAATCCTCAAAGAAAAATGTTTTGCTGATGGTGGAAGAGGTGAAACCAAAAATGGCAGAGGCACCAAAAGGCATCAAAATTGATGAGTTCAAAAACTGTTGTGAGCAGTGGAAAAAGGGTCAGAATGGGTGTGTTACATCAGACAGACTGTACTTTAAACATGGAAGAATAAATATACAATTTTTTATAAATAAATTCTGGATTTTTTTGGTCCCCCCTTTATAAAGTAAGGACACAGAAATACCTTCTTTGTGATGAGTGATTAGAAGCAAAGTGTGAGAATACAATGTCCTAGCAAAATTCAAGAAGTCAGCAGACTCTGACAAAGGGAGAAACTCTACTTATAAAAGTAAGTGGTATTTAGGATGTAATTCTCTAAATGGTCAGATGAGTATCACCATTTAGGGGATGTGTTTAGTGCAAAGAAGGGATGATGAGGTCGAATACAGAAGATTTTTGTGGAAGTAAAACTATTCTTATAGCACCTCTTTCATTCTCTCACAGATCCTTAACATGCACCAAGAGCAGATACTTTCTTGTCTCCAGTCTTTTTCCCTAGTTAACATGTAAACATCCTTTGAATGTATGACTGGAAATGATGACCCATTATAATATTTTTGACTGAACCTAGTTCATTAGTTCCCTTCCAGAAGGTGAAGTTTAATGCCTGGAAAGAATACGTAAGGATCTTTGGGAGATAAGTTGGGGAGAAAGTTTGCAAGGGATGGGAAAGGTCAGAGGGGAATTTGAGGAAGCAAATATGGCACATCAATTGCCCTTAATATGTTTGACTCTGAAGTTCCAGAATGCTACTGAAAAATTGAAGTCTCATGTTCCTGTTGTTTGAAGGGGTCACAGAATCTGAGAGGCAGAATATAGTAAGGAATGAGTCTGGCACACAGCAAAAATGACTGGGATGGCCCTTCTCAGATAGGATGTGGTTTCCATATACCACCAATGGTGGAGAATGATGGAAGAAACTGGAATGTGAAGCCTCGAGCATCCCCAGAGAGTGGGGACACAAGTACCTTGGCCAGATAGCTCATTGCTGACACTAGGGGGAGAGAGCAGATGGGTTGGGTATGACCCTAGGAAAGAGAACCTGTCCAATGGGAGTTGACTAGAGGAAAGTAGATTCAAGGTCCTTGTAAGGAATGGATTTCTGCTATGGGAAGGTAATGAGTGTTCATTACTGGGGGTGTCCAGGCAGAGGTGGAGAAAATGGCTATCTCAGCGGAAGTTTGGGTAGAGACTTCTGACAGTTATTCTAACTATAGGATCTCATGAAGCTGGCGCTGGAAGTAGTCCAAGAAAGGTCCTGAAAACAAAACTCAAATTCATTTCCAGAAGAATTTCTTCTCTGAGTCATGAAAAGGCATAACAAATATGAAATTGGGCTGGGTTTGGTGGCTCATGCCTATATTCCCAGCACTTTGGGAAGTGGAGGCAAGAGGATTGCCTAAGCCTAGGGGTTTGAGACCAGCTGGGCAACTTGGTAAGATCTCATCTCTACAGTTAAAAAAAAATAGCTGGGTGTGGTGGTGCATGCCTGTAGCTCCAACTACTTGGAAGGCTGAGCAAAAGGATCTCCTGAGCACAGCAGTTTAAGGCTGCAGTAGCCATGGGTGTGCCACTGCCCTCTAGCCTAGGCGACAGAGTGAGACTCTGACTCAAAAAAAAAAAAAAGAAAATGAAAAAAGAATTTGGACATATTTCTAATATTTCTAGGCCAGATAAAGCTAAATTCCAATCCTAGCTCCTCTGATTACCACCTAAGGGTCTTTGAGGAAACTGAGGCATATGAAGGTCAAAGAACTTGCCTGTGTAAAACAGGAAGGAATTCTGTTTTCATGTTAAATAAGATAATGTTTGTAACATACTTGGCATACAGTAGACCCTTAAGCAATGTTGGCTTTCTCATGTGCATGACCTTGGAGCACCACCTGTCTGCACTGAGCACTTGTGTGACTCTGTCTCCTTAGTGAATCATACTTGGGTCACAAACTAGATAAGGCTTCATTGCTTTAATGAGAATGCCTGGGTTGAAGGATCCAAGGTGGAAATGAGAGAGCCATTATCTCAACCCAGCACGATGTTCTAAGCAAGAAGCTCTTCCTTGCCTGCTGTTTCTCATTCACATGACAGTACTAATGTAGAGTTGTTCATCCCAAAATATCTTTTAACATTATCTTAATGTGTTTCTGCAAAGTAATTGCTATTACTCTAAAGCATCAAAAAATTCAGAAGGGATCTCTGGATAATGCACTATTCTGAAGTGATTTATTTATCTTAACTCTATCAAGTTAGAAAAATAGTTTTAAACATTTAAAATCTATTTTCAAAAGAACAAAGGGGTGAAAAAAATTTTGGTAAACTTACTTGAATCCTTCTTTAGTTGAAATCTTCCGTATGTGTCTGTATAGTTTTACAACTGTGTACCCATCTCTCTGTCTGCGTGTCTCTTTCTCTCTCTTTTGCCTTATTCCAGAAGTAACATTGAGTTGATTACTCTCATTGCTTTGGTAAGTACATGCTTTCTGTCCTGACTCAAGGACACAGCATAGAAGTGGCTTTAAAATATCTTTAACAAAATGGAAAATTAGTTGTCATTTTTCTGCCTACTTCTTGACAAGGATTGAACACTAAAAAATTTGGATTTGTTGAATTTTTATTCATTACACAAACTTACACTGGATTTGAAAACCCTTTTGTAAAATGTTTCTTCTGCTAGGTATATAAACACCTTTTAGTCTTTAATATGCAAATATTAAATATAAATATCATCTCTGTTTTCTAACTATTCCTTTTATGGAAACTTGAAGAGGTCCATATCTTTGCTTCCTCTCCTTTTTTCACTTTTTTCTATTGCCAACATTACTCTCCACAGTACAACACTTGAAGATTTTTAGCCTCTATTTAAATAAGAATTTGAAGTCAACTGACTATCTTAATATCTGGAGACTTGTAAATAAATTATTTAAAAGAAACTTGGAAAAGGAAGCAATGGTTACTAACAGTCAACACGGAGTCAATCATATTAAATTAATTGTGCCTTTCTTCTTTTAGAATAGGGCTACTAGAGAGAGAAAAATGCTAAGGCCATAGTATCTCTGGTTATTAGGAGGGCATGTGATAGTCATTGAGAAAATCAGAAAAACCTGCCTGGATTAGCATACATTAAACAAAGGAGTTGGTATCCAAAATGAACTTGTTGGGTCATAAGTGACTGGAGGTATCTGATCAACACAGAGCACACAAAACCATTTAGTTGGAATACCGTAGAAGGACTTAGAGCATCTGATGGGATATTGGACCAGGTAGGCCTCTAATCTCCCATTCCTGGAAGTCTGTGATCCTATGAAAATAAATATTCAATCCAGGTACCAGAATTCCCAGACAAGACAAAAAAAAAAAAAAAAAGTACTTGACCCTCACAACAACAGCAGTTCTTTAGTCTTCTAGGATTTTATTAGCTTAATTCAGGCCAGTTATTTTTTTATGACTTTCATGAATCTAATTCAAAACACATTGAGAAGCCAAATCTTTGCTGGGCCTGAGAATGTAACTAATAAAAAGGCAAATACACCAAGGTTGCCAAATGCTGCAAAAGAGAAGTATTATGACACCAGCTCTAATGTGAGAAATTGTAGATCCTTATTTTTGTTCTCCTTTTGATAGAAAACATAAGGGTCTTTTTCATGCTCTTGGAGAAAGGCCCTTGTAATACTTAGCAATGACTTTAAAAATATCATTATTATAAAATGAGAAGAACCTTCATATCATGACAATGAACTAGGTACATTCCAGGCACTGCCCTTTTCTCTGGGGATCTCCATGCAAGGGGATGCCCCTCAAGTTTAATGTCTTCTGGCAGCCAGCAAAACTTGAAATCCTGTTGAAAAACCCAAACCTCATATCATGGTCCCCAAGGTGATGCATGCAGGTAGGTGGCCACAGGAGAGCCGTCATGGTGGGCAGTGTAGGACTTAGAGTAAGGAGCCTCCTCTTCACTTTTGTTGTCTGATGTCTACTTTTCCCTATCTCCTGCTCCCATCAGTGCATATATATGGACAGGCAAACCAGTGCTCCCTTCCCCAGAGACGTGGGTAGAAGCCCAACAAACAGAGAACCCACCTGCCCATTTCTTTTGCAAAGTGATAAATAGCTTTGCCAAGTGAGTGTTGGCTCCTCTAGCTTTGCCCTTCTAAGTGAGAACCACTAAGCAAGTTCACAATACAATTTTATTTAAAAAATTTAGCTGTGTTCAGGCTCAGTGGCTCAACCTATAATACCAGCACTTTGGGGGGCCAAGGTGAGTGGATTGCCTGAGCCTGCAGGTTTGAGACCAGCCTGGGCAAACTTGGTGAGACTTCGTCTCTACAATAAATCAAAAAATTAGCCAGGTGTGGTAGCGTGTGCCTGTAGTTCCAGCTACTTGGAAGGCTGAGGCAGAAGGATTGCTAGAATCCAGCAGGTCGACGCTGGGATGGCTGTGAGTGTGTCACTGCACTCCAGTCTGGGTGACACAGTGAGACTCTGGCTCAAAAAAAAAATTTAGTTGTGCAGATTCCAGTACCCTTCACATATTCTGGTATGCAAGAAGTACATGTTGAATCACTTTTCCTCATTGAACTTTATGGCATGTTTTAGAATAATCCTGGGATATCTGGAGAACTGTAAATAACCTTCTACTACTCCTGGTCTAAAGACAAATCTTACCGTGTCTCTGAGTTGTTGTCTCTCCAGACCGTCTTTTAACTTTTTGTACCTGCCCTACTCCTTCTATAATCTGGGCTTTCTGTCCATGCTGCTCCTTCCACCTGGAATACTCTTCTTTTCCTCTTCACCTGTTCAACTCCTGTGCAACCTTCAATTCCACAGAAGAGCCTGCCCTCACCTCCCAGTCAAATCCACATTTCACGCCCTAGGAACACCACGTGCCTCCTTTTTAAGCACTTAATGTTGTTGTAATTTTCCATTCACCTGGATGATTACTGATCAACACCTGTCACTCCAACCATACAGTAATTGACATGAGAGCTTTGTCTCTTTGCATATTTTATTTCCAACATCTTGCAAAGTAAAGGGTTCAGAATATCCTGAAAGTGCAATAAAAATTTGTTGAATGAATGAGTGGGATAATAGGTGTTCTAGTCTTAGCTCTGCCACTGACATCAACAGGTTGACGTACACTTCTCTGAGCTCCAGTTTTATTATATAGATAGGGATAAGAATACCTGCACTTCCTACCTTCTAGGATTTTTATTAGGGTCATATTAAATACTGCAAGGCATTTGGCATATTGTAGGAACTCAAATATTGGCTAAAACAAGTGACTGAATTTTAAAATGTTGAGTAACACTTCACATTTGTGACATGCCTTACATTTATATTTTCCTTTCACCCAGAAAACATCTCATCCTGAATTGTCCATCACCAGTTGAAAGGCTTTAAAAACTACAGTGTATTCATGTAATGGAATATTAATTCCACTATAAGACAATGAGAACAAATGATTAAAGCTACTCAAAACAATGTGGCTGAATCTGACAAACATAAGAGGAAGATAGTGACACAAGAAAGTGTATGTTGCATGATACCATACCAGTAAAGAAAAAATACAACAATTTTTCATATTAGAATCAGAATAGTGATCGCCCTTGATAAAAAAATGGATTAGAAGGGGATACAGGAAGCTTCTGGGTCATTTTTTTCTTAATCTGCGTGCTGGTTACATGTGCATAGTCAGTGTGAAAAGATTCACCAAACCATGCACTTCTGAAAGGCACTCTATGTGTATATTTTACCTCAATAAAACTTTATGAATTGCTTTTCCATACATGATTTAATGTAATTTCTTCCTCAGCTCTGTGAAAGTTGACAGGGCAAGTATTTTTAATTTCATTTTAGAGAAGAAGAAAATGATACTTGGAGAGTAAATGCTTTCACAAAACTTGCATCTATAGCACATGATGTGGCTGAGATTAAAACCCAGAAGTTCTTTTTCTATCAGACCATGCTATCCTCAATAGGTAGCAAAATATCATTTAAATGTGCACATCTCTCAAAGGTCCATAAGGAGTGGAGTGAAAGATGGAAAATTGAGGTAACTACTAAAGGTCTATTATTGGATTGGGGAAGCTTTCTGATATACCCTAAAGCCCACCATATTGGTGGCCATCTTTGCGTGGCTGTCCCTCAATTCTAGTTGAAATAGAGTAAAGGGATATTTATAAGGGAGGGCTCCCCTCCTTGAACCACTTTTCACATCAGCTACTGATGTCGGTCTAGGGAAATCCAAATGAGTCCCAAAGACTGAGGAATTGACCTTGGGGAGATATGCAGAATAAGACACAGTTGAGCAGATGTCAAGCAGCTGGAACCCTCTCTAGCATATCCGGTCAGATCTCTGATGGACTGAAACTCTCTTTGTGCTCTTTGGTTCACCACCCCATGTGCTAACTTTTGCAATGGGAAGGCAGTGCTCTGGCTCACACCTCATCACCAAGGGCTTAATAGAGGAGAAGAGATTTAACAGGGCTCCTTAAAGACACAAGAGACTTGGTGGTTGAGGGGAGGAAAAAGTTTCCAGATGTTACGTACACTGCAAGAATGAGTTCACAGAGAAACTGGCTGCAGGATTCCATAGGTTCAAAAGGTACATAAAGGAACAAAGGGGGATGTGAGAAGTTTGTTTCTGAAGACAGAAAATGTACAAAGATAGAACACGAGATTATGTCGTAAGGTGCAGAGCTTGAGCCTAACAGCTACAGGGAGCCCAAGTCCATTTAACTTCCAGACAGTGCTTTGTCTTAGTTACCTGCTGTGGGATCTCAAACAAGTTGTTCCGCCGCTCCTACCATGAACATGATGCTTGTATTCTAGAACTTGTGGTTATGCCCCTGGTTGAGTTTGACAATACATCCTAGCAACCAAAGCCTGCTGTGTATAAGGAACAGAAAAACAAGTTAGAGGGATCATAAAAATATGTTCCATTGAAGAAAAAAATGAACATTCCACACTTTACTTTGGAAAAAACAACAGACATGTACCTCAAAATATTTGACAGATTACATCTAAATAGAATCCTTATTAAAGATAAATGCATAACATTCTTTTGACTCTTCTTTTTAGGAATTGAGAATAATTTTTATTTGCTTTTGTATTGCTTGATTTTCTTACTAGTTTCTAAAGTTGTGTCATGAGACCTGACGTGGACCCATTTTGTGTTGGCTTTGTTGAAGAGCAATATATATGTTTTTTTTAAATTGAAGATTTCTGAAATCTGGTTTTATTTTCCCAATAAAAGTACAAAAATTCATATTTTCATTTTCTTTTTCTTAAATATATTTTGGTTCTTCATAGATGGTAATAAAAAGTACCCTATGTAATAAGGAAAAATGTGTTTATGTCCCTTGTTGAAGTTCACTAATCAGAGTTCATATGACTTTCACACAAATATTCCAACCTGCCTGGTTTTCAACATATTTAGAGCAGCCCAGCACACAGTTGTGGACATTCATCTTATATTTTGAGTCGGACGCCTTTGCTCTCATCCTTAAGTCTCACATATCTCAAAGCTTGTGTTTTTACCTCTGGATGGCTTCAATCAGCATGATAGACATGAAGGCACTGGCTGTTGAAAGTAGGTTCTACTCTGGTAGACTACTGCTTATTTTGGCTTTGTCTGTCTCTTGCAGTCTCATATTTTATTGAGTTCATAATTTTCTATCAGCCTCAGCACCAGAGTCACCAACTGAGAAAAAGTTGGGAGGCCTGCCTTTGACAGTGGTAAATTTGATTGTGCTTTAAAAAACCCCAACCAACACACACCATATGCTGCCATCCAAGGAAGACTTATTTCATGGTTTAAACTTTATGGCCTTAGATTTCAGCATGACATGAGTGATGTGGAAGGGAAGTACATTTGGATGATAAGATGAGGATAATTTGTACTGGGAAATTATTCACAATTGTGATAAATAATCCCTGGCACACAATAACAGAAAATCTCAACCCTTGAACTGAATTATATATGTTTGTGTCTCATAAACAAGGTAGAAAATACATTTTTTAAACTGCTGTGTTTGCAAAGTCCTTTCACTTCCAAGCTACCCTCGTTAATAATCATAAAGAAGCACATTTCCAAGCTCAGAATCACATTAATCTCCCCACACGTGACCTGATCATGCACTTTGGGGAGAATGGATGGGATGCAGTTGCCTTTATGTGTATTATATGTTTTTTTCTCTTTTTTTTTTGATGAAGAACTTGGAAAATGCAGTCTGGGAGAATGGAGAAACCAGCAAGAAAAAAAAAGTGAGTGTTTCAAGAAAATTGGACTTTTTGCAGCTAATCACTTAAACAATGATGGAATGAAAAGATAATGTCGTTTCCCCTCTCTTTTTTTACACTCTGAAGTTAGAAAGGATGATGTTTCTGCTCTTAATGGTGAACCTTACCATCATATCTGGAAAAGTTGATGGGGAGACTTAATGGGACTTTTCCTTTGAAAGTATGTGTTCATAAATGCTGTAGAGTTGGTTTTTCCAAGAAGAGGAGGCTATTCAAGGGTTGGTGGGCAGGAGGATGGTTATATACAAAAATTAATGTGAGGATTCCTCAAGGACAGAGTGGGAAAGAAAAATGATGGAGTGAAGCAGAGGAAAGACAAGATGAACAGGAAAGTAAGCTTGTGTCTCCCTTCAATAATGCCCCTGGAAGAGGATGAATCTTGGATGGTGCATGATGATCAGGTTATACTGATGAAAGTTGGACACTAAGTTTGGAACCCCGAGGGAAGGAAGGGTCTAGGTATGTGGTCAGTGAGAAGTCTGCCGAGAGGAGTATTTCTGTCAAGTTCTGTTATGCCATGCTGCCTACAGATGACTAGTACCCAACAGGAGCATGGATGATCTAGCAAACAGAGCAACAGTAATACTGGATACCACCATGAGAAATCAAAAGCAGGACCCAGTTCCATCTTCTTAACATCTTGCTACTCTTCCACCATGACAGCTCTGCTGCTGTTTATTATTTGAAGATGGTGTACAAGATGTTGTCTGGAAGAGGATCCTTTTCATAAAAACCAAAGCTCGAAAACCATTGATTGAGTTCAACCTATGTATCTGTCAGAGATAGTCATAAAGAAAAACAAAAATTATGAACTTTGTAGCAACTTGGATGAATTTAGAGTCTATAATACTCAGTGATTTATCACAGAAACAAAGATCTGAGTACTACATGTACTCACTCACGCGAGACCCTGAACATTTATCATAATACTATAAGAAAGGGATTGGTAGTAGTGGGACACTGCCAGGGGAGGGGCGGACACATAACATCAATAAGTGTACCCAAACTTTACCTGTACGATGACTGTTTATGTACCTAACCCTGGACTGTACCCTGCATCTTTAAAATAAAAAATAATAATTCAAAGAAAGTGAATCCTAAAAAGATTATTTCCTATCATATAGGAGGTGAAAGGAATACAACAGCATTGAAGCAGTCTTTGAATAATGCAAAGGGATGAGAGGAGACAAATGGGAGGGACAGGTGACATTATTTTGACTCCTCACAGGCTATTGTGAGGATCAAATGAGATCAAGTATACAAAAATCACTTAGTGCAAAGTTCATAATCAAGCTTTATTACCTCTGCCACTTATCTGAGTAGGCTAGTAATAAGAATAATAATATGCATTTTTAAGAATTTACAATGATTATATAATCTATTCTGAGTGACCATAAAAACTGACAGAATTTCTATTTCAGGAAACTTATGGTAAAATGCTTTCAAGCAGAATTCTATAATCTGATGACAAAGAAAGATGGCCTGGAGCTCAGTACTCAAAAAGAACACACTTTGGTCTTGTAGAAAGAGATTACTTGTTGGCTGGGAGTGGTGGCTTACGCCTATAATCCCAGCACTTTGGGAGCCCTAGGTGAGAGGATTGCCTGAGCCTGCAGGTTCGAGACTGGTCTGGGCAACTTGGCAAGACCTCATCTGTACAATAAATAAAAAAAATTATCTGGGCATGGTGACACATGCCTGTAGTTCCAGCTTCCTGGAAGGCTGAGATGGTAGGATCTCTTGAACCTAGCAGGTTGAGGCTGCGGTGGCTAGGAGGGTGCTACTGCCCTCTAGCCTGGGTGACAGAGTGAGACTCCAACACACACACACACACACACACACACACACACACACACACACACACACCCACGAGATCACTTATGATTTAGAGGGCAAGGGAACCACAGAAGGAGAGAGGAATTTGAATCAAGACCTGAAGAATTGCTAAAGTTTGGCTAGAATCTGCAATCTTTAACTAGAAGAAATTCTGAAACCCAACTTTTACTCAAATGGTGGAAATGGTGACATCATCCAAAATTATCTGCTTGAACTCTTAAGGAACGTAGATGGTGATGTTGCTGAATACGACATCGGATTTTATTGTCTTTAACTCATGCAACTTAAACAGCTGCTATGATTATCTCCATTTCCTAGGAAGACAAAGATCAGAGATGTCCAGTGACCTGCTGGGTTTGACTGGGCAGTAAAGTTAAGTTCTGCAAGTAGATCTGAGCAATTAGGAGATGATGCTTTGGAATCAGACAGGACTATGTTTGAATCCTGGCTTTACTGCTTCATAGTTGGACAATTTATATAACCCCTCTGAGCCTCAGTTTCTTGGTATGTGAAATGGGGGCTATCAACATACATCCTATTGGAATTGTCATGAGAATTACATTACAGTTACTAAGACAATGCTGTAAAGCATTTAGAAAAGTGTCTGGTGTGTTTAGTCCTTGACAAGAACTGTATTTTCAGTATTGGGAGAGAGAAGGGGGAAACAGACTGGAGGCCATCAATTCATGTGTAGCTTTAAGGAGGGAAGTACTATAGATGAAACAGAGGATTCAGTTTCAAATGCTAGCTCTGGTGTCAAGTCTTGCTTGTTTCCCACAGTGATGAGCTTGTATTTATCTGTATGTTTTACTCAGGGTTTTTGAACTTCAGCACTTGAACTTCAGTCAAGTGGATGCATTTTTTTCTTGGAAAGGAGTATTGCAGGAGTGAGGCTATCCTGTGTATTTTAGGATATTTAGCAACATCCTGACTTTTGTCCATTAGATGCCAGTAGTACATAAACTCTACTCCCCCATGACAATAAAAAATGTCTCCAGACATTGTCAAGTGTCTCCTAGGGAACAAAATTGACTCTGATTGGGAACCATGGGTCTATCCACTGCCTCTAATCCTTCCACTGGAACAGTCCATGAGGCCCCCTGTGAGCACCTTGGCCCAGACTCTCCTAGCAGCTCACAGCTGGAAAGTCTTCGCACGACTGCACCAGAAATATATAACAGCTCAACCCAAGGCTGTCTTTTTCCCCCTAATTCCCGTGATCGTACTGTGTTTCTTTTCAGTTTTCATCTCTGGGAATTTGTCTTTTCTCACTCGCCAAAGCCACAGCCCAGAGCAACCATCAGAAAATGATTAACACTGTCTGTCTGTGCTGGGGCTGTGGAACAATCACAAGGTATATACATCTCGAGTACAGTTTGAACTTATTATATGACCCCAGTTGAAGACAACATGGTTTACATCTTTTACTATAATAATTTCGTGGGGAGCATTTTCTTCATTTTGTTTTCTTTTCCAGCTGTTAGAAAAACTAACACTCTTTGTCTTTGTGTCCTGTCATTCTTTTCTTTGTGTCATTTTGAATAATCACTGGGAACTTCAGTGAGAGGTTAGGGAGGCCTTAGAGAGGTCACCTGGTTTAGACGTGTCTTTGGGGACATTGAGTACAGTCTACCTACTGGGGGTGAGAGATGTGCCCTTCAGGGACTTAGTTTCTGGATGTTCCTCTTGGTGGCAAGCAGAAAACTTGGATCATCACTATGGGCAATAGACAAGACTTGACACCAGAGCTAGCAGTTGAAACTGAATCCTCTGTTTCTTTTAATGGTATTTCCCTCTTCAAAGCTGCATGTGACTTGATGGTCTCCAGTCTATGTTTCTTCCTCCTTTCTCCTGATACTGAAAACACATTTCTTGTCAAGGACTAAACACACAAGACAGTTTTCTACTTTTAGGGAAGAACTGGGTGACCCTGGTATTAATTAAACCAAGTCAACTATCTCACACCATTGTCTTATTCAATCCTCACAATAGCATTATGTGAAATGGGAATGATAGTAATTGTACTGTAGAGAAAGTGAATAAGGCTCAGATAGAGAGGTTCACTGACCCTTTATCACACAGTTTGTAATCCCAGCTCAGATTCAGTGCCAGGCTCTCTGATGACAAAACCTGTACTCTTTGTAGCAATCAACAGGACCGCTACACAAATGAAGACTGGTGTGTTAGGATTTTATCCAGCCATTTCACACCATTCCTTTGCTTGAATTTTAATAGCAGACAGAACTTTAAATCTGTAAATAATCACCCCTGTAAAGGCTGGCCAGGCAGGGTAGGCAGGGAGTTTGACTAAATCACAGGAGGCTTGCAAATGACCAAATAGGTAGGTCAAACCTTGCCTCACCTCAACTGACTGACTTCGTATACTCTATCTGCAGGATTCACTGATAACGAGTGGCCAAGGGAAGTGTAGAGAGAGAGAGAGAAAATCAAGGACCTGACATTTGAACCTGGGTCTGATGATCCTGGGCAAATTATCTCTTAATTTTCTCTTCTTTGGTTCTACTTCATAAGTTGAGAGAGTATCTAGAAAAAAAGGAAATGGTTCATCAATGGCTCTTTGACTCCCTCTGCTTCACTTTGTTATCATTATCAGGTATCTATATAGGTTTTCCCACCCACTTCTATACACACCTATGGCCTGAACCTCAACCTTGAAGGCCAAAGATGATGCAATTCTTCATCACTGCTTTAATAATACCTGGAATCATACCAGTTACTGTGGATGCTTCCAATAGGTAGACTCTTTCTCCATGACCCACCATCCTCCCAAACTTTGTCCCCTCTCCAAAGTCAGCTACTACTTCTCTGAGTTCTCTCCTTCCCTCTGATTCCTATCTGGAATATGCTTGTCTATTTTGTTTGGTGACAAACACTATGTTGTCTTTCTGTTTTTGAAAATTGAAGTAGTTAAAAGGCAACCCCCACAGGTTCCCTCCTGCTCTGGGAGCTTTTTCTGTCCACTCAATAAATACTGCTTTCAAAAAAGAAAACAAAAAAGAAAAGAAAATTGAGATAGTTAAAAGGAATATTGACCACAGCTTGTTTTTTTCTTTTTATTTATTTCTATTTGAATGAACAAGCAAACCTTCTGTTTTTTTGTTTTACAATGGTGACTGCAGACAACAGAGAAGAAATTATGTCTCCTAAGGCAAATGTGAGTAGTCATGGTCCCACCAAAAAGTACTCTCAACTTATTTTTAATAAAACAAAAATCCAAACATAGTATATTTTTTTCAGGTACTTCTCTAAGTACCTAATGCATTTCAACTCATTAAATCCTCATAAGAAGGTTACAGAAGCAGATTCTTTTATTTCCTCCATTTTTTGAATAAGGAAACAGGAATGAGAAGTGAAATAACTTATCTGAAGTCTCACAGCTAGGAATTGGAACTGGCTTCTAAGACTATGATCTTAACCTCTGTGTGTATGTGATCCTTGTGAGGAGCGTTTTATGAAAAGTCTTACAACAGTATAAAATCCATTAATTTATTACTAGATGTAAAATATGATTCAAACTGCCTTATTGAAAAGAATAAAATTGCATGAAATTGAGACCAGACCAGATTATTCTACTTCTAGGAAACTGCACTTCTTGGTGTGTTTGAACCACCTCTGAGAGCTTCCACTCTACTAGGGGAGCAATTAGAATCTGTAGACCACCAATGAAATTACCTTTAGCTCTATGTGTCTGGGGGAGGAAACAAAGGCCATTCACAGCAATGACTTCATTGAGTTGTTACCCTTTTCGTTTTGGAATGAAAGCAGTGGACTCCCAGTCTCCCTGCCCTTCCTTAGCCCTGTACCTCCCCCAAAATACAATCAGTCAGAAATAGAACACCCCAACCCCAGAACCTCCTTTATTTCCCCACTCTTCTTCCTTTACTCTGCCTTGACACACCTGGTAAAACAGATTCACAGATTTTGTCTGTGGATTTCGTTAGTGGGTCCTTTACCAAAATCTCAAAACAAAACCCCCAAATAAATTTTGTATGAATTAAACAAATATAGCAAAATAAAATTATAAAGCATTTATTTATTTTTATTTTTAAAGTGATGTGTACTCATTGTAAGTGGTTGGGGAAAAAAAATCAAAGGGTCCAAAAAGAGAAGAAAAATTAACTGTAGTCCATCCAATCAGAACCATCTACTGTTAACATTTGGGAGTATCCTCCTAAACCCCAGAATCTCAGTCTCTCTCTCTCTCTCTCTCTCTCCCTCTCTCTCTCTACATGTGTATTATACAATTTTAATTGGTGTCCTATTATGTAAACTGGGTCAAATCCTGATTTTTTATTCAACTTTAAAAAAATCTATAACAGTTTTCCATTTCATTAAATAGTCTCTTAAAACATCTTCATGGGCAGCTACCTGAATGAATAAACCACAATGTTTAAACTATTGCTTGACTTGTTAGATGTCTAGATTATTTCCCATGTTTATGCCAAAATAATAAACATTTTTCTACATATGTCTTCATCTGAGTTTTTTCCCCTTTCTTTGTCTGTGTAAATATTTTCGTTACAAAGTACAGAGGAGATGAAAGTTTAATTTTCTTAGAATAGATAGATTTCGGAAAAACAAGGGACATGAGTTTTTTGAAGGATTTTATGCATGTTATAAAACTTTATTCCAGATAATTTCTACTAATTTGCACTCCTATGAGAAGGAAATGAGAATATATTTTTCAGTGTCCCTTTGCCAAAAATGACCATTTAATTTTTTAAAGTTTAGTTTATTTGATAAGTAAAAACAGAAAATTTCATTGTCATTTTAATTTTCTAAAAATTTGGGGAGTTAGAGATTTTTCTTATCAATTTTTATGAGTATATTTCCTAGTTTGTCTACCTATTAATTTTATTCATTAATGTTTAACATATGTTTTTAGATAGGAAGGTCCACCAATGGCCCTTCATAATGAATTTAAAAATACCTATACCATGGAGCATCTTGATGAGATTTAGAAACAGATAATTTTTTGTCGTTTTTTGGAAAATGTTATAAGTTAAGTAGTATGACGTCTATGTTGATACTCCCATATGTCTTAGGAAATAAATATTTATTACACTGTTTGTCTTTTTGTCTTCTCAGTTTGTTTCCTTGAGACTTTCTTAACCTTTCTGCGGACTTTTCTTGAGGTGGGCATTCATATTTTTTAAATTTCGCAAAGCATTTTCTTGTTCTCTGTTTTTGTTTGTTTGTGTGTATGTGTTTGTGTGTGTGTGT
Source organism: Carlito syrichta (assembly GCF_000164805.1). Taxonomy (NCBI): domain Eukaryota; kingdom Metazoa; phylum Chordata; class Mammalia; order Primates; family Tarsiidae; genus Carlito; species Carlito syrichta. Next base: position 568,144 of record NW_007141947.1, on the reverse strand, counting down.
TTGGTGTGTGTGTGCATATTTTATGCATATTATAAGTTTTCAAGCCTGGTCAGTGGCTCAATGCCTATAATCCCAGACCTTTGAAAGGCTGTGGCTGAAGGATTGCTTGAGGCCAGAAGTTTGAGACCAGCTTGGGCAACATAAAGAGAAATCTCATCTCTACAAAAAAATTAAAAAATAATTAGCCGGGCATGATGACGCATGCTGCAGTCCTAGCTTCTCAGGAGGGAAAGGCAGGAGGATCACTTTAGCCCAGCGGTTTGAGGCTACTGTGAGTTATGATCATGCTACTGCACTCTAGCCTAAGTGACAGAGTGAAACCCTGACTTTTAAAAAAATATTTTTTTTTTCAGATCTCACTGAAACATTAATAAGAATTTTGGGCTGGGCATGGTAGCTCATGCCTATAATCCCAGTACTTTGGGAGACCGAGACGAGATTTCCTGAGCCCAGGAGCTCAAGACCAGTCTGGGCAACATGGTGAGACCTTGTCTCTAAAAAAACAGAAACATTGGCCAGGTGTGGTGGTGCATGCCTGTAGTCCCAGCTCCTTGGAAGGTTGAGGTGGAAGGATTGCCTGAGTCCAACTTCACCTGTTGTGATACGTATTCTGCTTGAAATAATTTTGTTTTTAAATGTATCTTGTGTTCTGTACATTATCTCTGTTTCTTCCAGGGTCATTTTTTTCCTACTCTATTTATTACATCTAATTTTCATGTTGAACAATTTTCTCAGCTATATAATGATTGATATTTAATATTGATTTAGGGTTCTGTGTATCAGGGTGGGGTTGGTAGACTGGTGGACTTTGCACATGGGTCATCAGTCAGTGAGTAACCATCACACTGGGGAACACTAAAGGCTATGAAGTGAACAGTAATAAGGTTTGCTGTTTGGGGATGATGACATCTATATACAGAATCTAAATTAATATCCATCACCTGTCCCTCCATTTTCAACCTATTTCTTACTCTGCCTCCCAGTGATAACTGGTATTTACAGGTCCCAAGACGCCATATGGTTTAGTTAGGCTAACAGGGGCCCTATCCACATATCTGGGCAGTAGCTTCTTTCACTCTGTGCAGCAGATGTTCCATTCAGCCTCAGCACTGATGTCAGCTGTGGCTGCAGCAAACATTTGTATAGGTTTGGACTTAATTCACACTGTCAGCAACTCACCTCAAGCATATATAACGTGACTTGCATATTTTTTTTCTTTGTCCTAGAGGTACTCATTCTTTGCAGATGCAAATGGTAATGGCTCGCCAAGCAAGTGTGAGAAGTCTATGAATTTATGGGAATGAATATAGCCTCAGCCAAAGAGGAGATGAGAGTGAATGGCTTGATATCTCTCGTGGTCAATACTTGGGTAGACAATTTACTCTATGCCATCCTCACAAGATCTGGGTGGGGTGAGTTTCAACTGTCCTTGGAGATGTCATTGGTAAACTTTATAACACATTCTAATATTGACTTTTCCCCCTTCTTTCCTCTATTTGGGCCCTGACTCCTGATCCCTGAGAGTTCAAGTGGCCTCAAATTCTTGTCTCAGGCTTTACTTTCAGGGGAACCCACAATTCCTCAATAATTACTCTCTCATTCTCATTTTTCTTTGTTTTGAGTTTCTTTGAAAACTTCTCACCCATTCTCTTCAGTATTGTGGAATTACACTTAGAAGTAATATTTACTATGATTTTATTGTGAGCTTAGGACAATTTTGAATATGTGTCAATATTAAATATTGTATCTCTTGATATCTTCTTTCTACATTTAAAAAATTGTTTTTAAATTTAAAATACATATTACTATTCACCTATCATAGGGTAGGATTCATGTTGGTTTCTGCAGGGAAAACAAAGAAATATAATTCTTGTCATTCATCTAAAAAATGTCTGTTGACTGCATGAATATATTCTTGACAACCTTCAACCAAAGACCAATAGAAACACACATGTAGGTGATAAAGTTGAATTGATTATCTTGCTGTGACAGGGTGGAATGCACACTATTTGAAGCCATGGGTTTTCTCAGTAAGAGGGTATTTGGGAGGACTTATTATAGGCTTGTGTTAAGTGATTTGGAGGAGAGTTCTAGGAAGTGATTTTTTACCCTGATTGGATGTTGGCAAGATGTAAAGGTAATTCTGTAATGAGATATTTTAGTAATTCTTATCAGGATGGCAAGTAGAACAAATCAAAGCTCAAGCTATAATTGGTAAAGAAGTAGCAGTAGTAGTCATTTATATGACCCAGGAAAGAATGGCATTTGGTCTTTTAAATTAATTAATTAGTTGTTATTTTTATTCTCTGGTTGGACAGTATACTTGCTTTTCTCAGCCATAGTTGCAGAGTGGTCTTGTCTTTGTCTTGTGCCATCATGATCATTATCCCATCCTGGTTTTTCTCAGTGTTGGTGTTCTATGAAACTGTGTAACAGAAAAAATATCACAACCTAGCTATGAGTGACAGACACATCTTACCAACACCAAGGCTTGGCTGATGGAGTGAGACCAATCCCCAACTGTTATGAGCTGCCTTTCTCTTTTTCAACCTTAATGATAGTTATTTGCAAACTGTAATGTGATGTAATTTTTATGCAACTTTTCTGGGTCTGTCGTTTATCACTAATATTAACAGGCATTCGAGTCTATTACACTTGAGTTTTGAACTCCAGTTTTACCACTTACTAAATATGCCACATTAACTATATTAAGCTGCCTTAGGCTATTCCATCTCATGTAAAAGGTGATGATAATCCTTATAGAAATCTTCTGTTAGATAGTAATTGATATAATAAAATATATAAAGTACCTTGAAGGCCAGTTAACCTCTAATAGTTACATATACAATATATGTTCTTTTCCCATCCTTTTCTTTCTCAGTTTTGATAAGAACATTCTCCCAAAAGACCATTGTCCTTGGGCTTACCTGCACCTAAATGGCTATAAATATACCCTCAAACTCAAGTGACTGTGCTCTCCTGTCCTCTTCCACCACCACCACAATTCTTCATCTTCCTCCAAGTCTTATGCATGTGACTGATTTTCATTCTGACACATAGTTGGAAGGCTGAGATATTTTTCTCCCCCCAATTCAGATTTGTATTACATATGAAATGTTTTGGATTGTATTTTTTTTAGAAAGCTGGTAATAATTAATCCTGTACTTACAACAATGGAAAAATTGATAGAAATTTTAGAAGCTGCAAAAACCCAAACACAATCTAAAATGTTCACTCAAAATAATGCAATTTTGACAATAATGTGTTTTATTTAACTTTAAGAATCAACTTCTTGAACATAATTTTGTCCAATTAAAAAAAATGTTGTGATTGTACAGTTGTACCACGGAATTTGTGAACAGACTTCACACAGATACCAACATTGCTCTTATACTTGCTTTAGTTTGGGCTCCTCTAGATGCAGAGAATGAGTAAGGATTTGAGTAGAAGACTACTTGGAAGAGAAAAGAAACACCAGGAGGGGAGTGGGCAGGTGAGAGGGAAAAGGGAAGGAACTCCTGTGACCGCTGGATCTTAGTCTTGCTGGCGGACTTTGGGGACCAATGTAGAACAAACACCTCCATGTACCTCTCCTGAGAATGAGGCAGCTGGGGAATTCATTCACTAACTCCCACCAGTCATTGGCTGAGGAGTGTTCCTGAGGGAATTCATTTCCTCACACTTCTGGCCTACCACACTTACAAATGAGCTGGTAAATTGGGCTTCAGTATTCAGAGAAGGCCCATAGGCAGAACCCAGTGTGCACTGAAATGGTGAGGCTATATAATGGTTGGGCACCCATAGCTACAATGCTGAACATAAATTTAAAGTTGAGATATATGTGTGCCTCAAATTCATATGTTGAAACCTAATCACCAATGTGATAGTATTAGGAGGTCAAGCCTTTTAGGAGATAATTAAGTCATGAGGGCAGAGATATTTTGAATAAGATTAATTTCTTTATGAAACAGACCCAAAGTTGCTTGTTTGTTCCTTCTATTAATTGAAGACACAGTGAGAAGTTGGCAGTCTGCAACCCAGGGACCTCACTACAACCCACCCAATACTAGCACTCTGATCTTAGACCTCCAACTTCCAGAACTGTGCAAAATTATTTCTGTTGTTTATAAGCCACTCAGTCTATGGTATTGTGTTATTGCAGCCTAAGCCGCTGAAGACAATGCAATTTCACAGAAATGTCTTATTTTTTAAAGGCAAGTAACTTTCCAAGGTACAGTTTCAGGAAGCGGCATAGATTAGTGAGAAAGACATAAAAATAGGAAGTAAGATGGGCTTGTTTCCAGCTTTCTCATGGTGGCTGAGTTGCTTGATGACTTTGGGCTCTGGTTCCCTTATTTCTTCTGTGGTTACAATGATCAAATGATCAAAACACAGCACGGAGTAAGATACTTGGTAGGCACTCAAGAAACTGTCCTTTATTTTTCGTCTTCTTCTCTGTCAAGGAAGTTTATCTGGACCTACTTGTTCTCAGAAATTGGTTGAAAGAAAAGTAAAAGAGAAAATGGAGTCTGAAGCAATGAGTTGGAAGTGATTACACAGCAAGTAGCTTGCTACTTCCCCAAACAATACAGAGAAGATGTTTAGTTGTCTGGAGGTGATGTGTAATGTACTATTGTCTTTTACTACCACTGCTTCCAATTGCCATGGAGAGGAAGCTATTGACTGTGTGGGACTTCTTTTGTTTATTACTGTCTTGTCATTATTGAAGTAAAATGTATTTTTTTCTACTACTGAAATCTGTTCTGCTCAGGTGGCCTCAGTGGTAACTTTACACTCATCAAAGCCAAATAAACTTTCCCCTCTTGTTGGTCTTTGCACATGTTTGGTAATGAACTATCACCTTCTCTTTTTCCATGTCACTTGGTTGAGTAATCACTAAGTCTCAGCCATGGATATCTTCTATTACTAATACTACTATTGCTACTAAAACTAATAAATATTGTGAGAATGACTATGATGATAATGTCTATACTGTTTTACCTGTTACTCCTCTATTACTGCTACAAAACTGCTACTGCTACTATTATACTATTACTACTTAATACTACCACTATTATTGTTACTGCTATTGTGACTATGACTACTACTAGTACTATTACTGCTACTAATACTACTGATGATGCTTTTGCTACCACTTCTAGTTGCTATAACGTCAGGTGGCTGAGAGATACTTAAAATAATATATGCAAATAGTTTGTATGCTTAGAATATTTATCTTTATAAGAACATCATGAAGCAGGCACAATTTTTGCTCCATTTTACAGATAGGAATCCTAAGGCTGAGAGAAGTTAACTTACTTATCTACCACCAAGAGCCAGATCAGAATTTGGTTTTAGATCTTCTGGTCATCCATGCTTAGCTCCTAACCACGATTCTTTATGATGCTTTCTGAACACTCCTTCTCATCTTTGAATTATTTGCAGATGGTCAGGCTGCATGATAGAAAGACAGGAGGATTGAGTATACTAATATGGATGTTGGGGGTATGATTTCATAAGATTTAATACTCATTTAACAAAGGAACACAGGAGTGGGAGAACAACACAACTTGAAAGCATAGTACATAATACTGCATTCCCCTGGACAAATCTCTTAACCTCTCTGAGCCCCAGGATTCCAGATCTAGCGTGTTGAAATGACAATAACAACTAACTCTCCAGGTTGTTCTGAAGATCAAAAGAATGCTCTCTTTGTAAACCTCTTCATAAGTTATGAGAATTTTCAATCATAAGTTATTATTCTAATACATTTTGAGACTGTAGTGACTAGACAAAAAAATAAGTAAAACTCATAAATAAAAGTAATTAAACAGTAGTTTTAAACAAATTATTTTTGCCACTTTGTTTATTGTTCCAAGGTCAAACGTCACATGAAAAATATGTAGGGAAACCATTCTTTGACATTCCTGGTGGTCATGTGCAGTGTGAGGATGATTAAACGAGGCAGAAAAGGTGCTGCATCTTCGTTTCCAATTCCTGACTTCTCTCATTCCTCATTTCACTGGGGCGAGGTTGTCTAGTCTCATCCAATACCCTGTCTTACGGGCTTCTTCCCACCCTGGGGGAGGGAAGAAGGCTCAGGTCTGGGCTTTGACTCTTTTCTCTCCCAAAACTTCCTGTGTTGAAAATTTTGGAGTTTAAGAAAGATCAGGGAGGGTGAGAGTCAGAACTCCTGATGCTTCCAGTGCTTTTCATATACTAATCATTATTTGTTAAACGAATGAATGAATAAATGAATAGCTCTTAGATTATACCTTCAAGAAAAAAACATAATTACCTGTCCCCTCCGTTACTGAACAACCTTATGTTAGCTGGTTAAGTGCATATAAGATATCTGAAGAATGTATAACATAGTCATTTATTTCAAGTTTAGATCTTGTCTTCCAAGCTATACAGAATCTATGGTGAGGAGGGTAAAAGAATGACTCCTGTATTGTCTTCACCTTGTCCCAACCTCACTTTTCAGTGGGAATGGGTCATGTGACAGGGATCTTGGTTTTTTCACCTGGCCACCCTTTCCCCACAGGGAAATATTCCAACTGCTCTCTCCTTTTTGGACCATTCATTCACTTTGTTCTTCTCAGAGTCCCATTTCTAGGTAGGTTCTTCATTAATTCTGCTCAACGTTGGATAAGGCTGAGGTGGGGTGAAAGGAAGGCATATTGTCATCTTCATTGCGTGCAGGATTCAGCCAGAATGCCAAGACTGACCTCCATTGAGCACACCTGTTTTTCCTTTTGGGGCTAAAGAAATCTATTTGTCTTAGTTACCTGCACTGCTTTCTCGATGACTACTTGAACCTAAATCTTAGCTAATAAGATACGTATATTGAAACTTGGAGAAGTATAGTGACTAGCACATAGTAAGTATTTGAAAATTATTTGCTCAGTAAAGAAGTAACAGTGTAGATGAAACCTTAGTCATAAAGGTTCAGGGCATTCAGCAATTCCCATAAAGAGCAGGATTTTCATTCTGTTTTCATCCCTGGAAAAGTCTTTTTCTGTCACCCCAAGTCCTTTCAGTAATGTTTGTATGACTTTATATTTTGTTGAATTAAAGTCATGATTGAACAAAATAAAGACGTGATTTCAACTTTCTTAGTACTTTATAATTGACCACATCATTCTTTTTAGGACAAAAGTAACTTCTGTTAAATATGAATGGAGTATAGGCATGGGTCATATTTGGAGATTTAAATTCAATTTCCTGATTCTCATCCAAAGAAAGTGATCCATCTCTAGATAGAGGTTGTCCACCAAAATGCTATTTATGGAGTTTAGAGGAAGAAGCTGTACATCCCAGAGTGAATTAACAATGACCTGATCTAGACAGATATACCAAGGTGTCTATTATACCCAGCCCTGAGATCCCTCTCATATGTTTTTTCTATGTTGTATAAAGAGAAACCCAGATTTTTCACCATTAAGTTTTTCTCCATGTGTGCCCAACAAAGCAGATGTTTCATCATAGAACTACATGATTACCTTAAGTTGTTAGGCCTCTGACTAGTTTTTTCAACCACAGATGAAATATGACTCACTGAAATTGGATAAAATCAGATATATTAAGGACAGCATGATTTTTTAAAACTTCCATTTATGTAGACAAACAATTTATAGCTTAAGTTAAAAATATATCATCATCTCAGCTAAGATACAATCATGTTCTTAAATTTTCTAGTTAAAGCATGGTTAAATATTTTTACAAAGAATGTGAAGAGGATATATAAGCATCTTTAGAATAATGATTAATAAACAAAACATTGACAACATGTTTCTTAAGAACTTCAATATCACACCCTACTTTCAAATTTTGAGATCTGGAAGATTCAAATTTTGGAAAGATGGATTCTTAGGGGTCATGTATAAGAAAGACTCACAAAATTATTTATTAGGTTTTCAGAATGTTTCACAAATAAACAAGCTAATTTTTGTGTGGGGTCCTGACATAGTCTCCAGCATGGTTTTAGGACTAACAGGCACACATTTTTGAAATCCCCCCCCCAGTCAATTTATGTACCTTCAGTCACACGTTTAGATGATGTCTTCGGTTGTATAATCTTGGTTCTCTTCACTTCTTTCAGCAAACAAAATAGCCAAGTGTCTTCATGTGTGCAGCTGCTGTGCAGTGCTACTCAATCCATTCTCAATGCTTTACTCACCCAGCTCCCTCAACCCTGAATTATAACCCTGCCCCTCTGTTGAGCTGTAAATCACAGCTGGAATAGTTAAAAGAGCACAAAATGTAACACAAGACACTTCTCTCCCCCGGCTACCCATTTGTCTTGCACTTTATTAGGAGGCACCGTGATGGGAAATGCTCTAAGATGTTGCCGAGGCTTGGGGAGTTGCTGCAGGATGCTGAAAGGTCTGTCTGCCAAGAAATTGACCAGCGAAATAAATGCAATTTTATGACTTGGCTCTGCTGAGAATCTTAAAATGGGAGGACTTTCTGAAAGTCCTGCATATTTCAGCAGGTAAGAAATTGGCTTCCAGTTATGATGAGAATCAAGAAATGCTTGGGGTCTTAGCAAACGTTTAGCCAAGGCATGGCTCTCTTAAGTGGTGGCTTTTCCAGGTTCTAGTTAAATATGTCCCATTGTGAGGACTTATTATGTTCCAAAACATTTTGAATGAGAATTGTGTATGCCAGTCCTTGCCAGTGATAATTATATTAATAATAAAATAGTAACTAACATTTGTTGAGTGCTTTTTAAACATTTGTCAAACCTATTTTAAGCATTTTGCTTTGTATAAATTGTTTATACTCTGAGAGGGGTACTGATGTTTTTCCTATTTTTGGCAACATGATAGATAACACTATCATGTTGCCAAAAATAGTGGCAGAGAGGGAAGCTCACTGAAATCCCTGTACTTACCCAAGGTCATACAAGGTTAGAGTTCTGAGTCTAGTCTTCTGACCATGTTCACCTGTGTGAGTCCAACTTCTCCTTTTCATACTCAACTCAGTCCTGTGTCTCTGCTCTGTGGCTACATAGAACAAGCATATCCCTCTCTCTTCCTACTTGCATTCTGACATGGCCTGGATGCTTATATCCTCCCAACATTTCTGTCTTGAAGTTCTAACCCCCAAGGTGTTGGTATGAGGAGGTGGGTCTTTTGAGGGTGATGACATCATGAAGGTGAAGCCCTCATGAATGGGATTAGTTCTTCTATAAAAGAGACTCCAGAGAGTTGCTTTTCCCTTTCACCACGTGAGGATGTTAGAGAAGGCACCGTCTATGAACAAGGAAGTGGACTGTCACTAGATACTGAATCTTCTAGTGCTTTGATTTTGGACCTCCCAACCTCCAAAGTGTGAGAAATAAAATTCTGTGTTTGTAAGCTACCCACTTTGTAATATTTTGTGATAGCAGCTTGAATGGAACATTTATCAGTCAGGCCTGTGCTTAAGCCTCTTTGCACAGAGTGTCTAGTTTAGCTCATTTGGCTATTCTATGAAATAGATATTAACACTATCATGTTGCCAAAAATAGTCGCTTCTAATACTTTCTGTAATCCTATTTCTGGTCAGAGATGGCCAGAAGCTCTTTTGACCTAAAATTCAGTTAATCTAAGGGAAGGACTACTCTTGGCATTCGCAAATATTCTGTTTCTTAAGCATTTTATTTATTGTCTGGACAACAAATGATAAGACCTTGGTTAATCATCTCAGAGTTGGTTAACTTTTTTCATGCACTTTGTATATTATTCATTTGGCACATACTCTACAAAGATATGCTTTTGCCAAGAACTGGATGTGAAAGACCTAGGTAATACCTGATTCCTTTCTATGCTGTAGTGTCTAATATCCTGCTGTGTCAAATTATTTCAAGGCACGTGCTTGCCTGTGTGAGCCTGTATTTAAAGAAGTGCAAATCAGTTTGTCCAAAGTTATTTTCAATTAGAAGAAAAAAATGCAAGTGCTGGAATCTGTTTTCTACTTCTGTCTCTTCTTTGTCACTCCTAGAAGTTCATTTTGGACTTTGCTGCTGAATTGCTCATATTCTGCCAGTTCTTCTCTCTAGCAATGAAGTATCTACAGAAGTTTCAAGTCAGCATTCAGAGGTAGTAAGTCATTTTTCCTACTGCTTTTCTTGGATTCCCCCAGCAGGCCAAGCGAGAGGAATTTCCCCAGAATGCATAATTTATAGTTCTCTCACAGATGATGGATTTACAGTTTCGTGATGAAAATGGAACACTCATCCCAGCTACCATTTGTTTGGTGTTTGTACTTTGGAAAAAAAGACATGTATTTAAAATGATCTGAAGCTTATATTTAGCCCAGGTTTGAGTTTCAGGGATAACAAACTATTTATGTTACAATTATAATATTGGATTAACAAACTGTTAATCTTTTAAATATTTTGATAGCTCCTTTATATGTTAAAGAGAAACTAATCAAACATGAAGAGACTATCAAAGATTCTCTTTTCATAGGACACAGTAATAAAAAATTATTGAGAATATACTTTGATCTTAAAGTTTAAAAATCTAGTGTATACGACATTTTAGACTTTCTCCTTTGATGTTTCCTGTTACTAATTGAGTTATGTTTATTTTTCTTTATTCTTTATAAAATCAGGAGAACAATTTATATGTCTCCCATTGTACCTTGAAGTCTGCACATAGTGGATAATGTATCCTTTAAATATTAAGAGTAAGTGCAACCTGAAAAAAAAATCTGTAAAGTAAATTTCTGTATGTTAAAGTTTATTTTAATATTTATTCCCTATGCAAAATGGGAATATCTCCCAGAAAAAATATTAGGAGATTCTTTTCCACCCTGCCACCAGATCTGGAAAGAAGAGCAACTCATAAGGTTGGAAGTAACTTATCCATATAGTGCTCAATTATCTTGTGCCAATAAGCAAGGAAATTTGTATTCTTTTTTCTCACTCTGTTGCCCAGACTGGAGTGCAGTGGCTGCTCTCAGCCACCGCAGCCTCGACCTGCTGGGCTCCGGTGATCCTTCTGCCTCAGCCTTCCAAGTAGCTGGAACTACAGGTGCGCACTACCATGCCTGGCTAATTTTTGATTTATTGTAGAGATGAGGTCTCGCCAAGTTGCCCAGGCGGGTCTCGAAACCACGGGCTCAGGCAATCCACTCACCTCAGCCTCCCAAGGCGCGGGATTACAGGCTGAGCCACCGAGCCCGTCTCCTCTTGTCATTCTAAGGGCAATTATTCTAAGGTAGGGGTTCTCAAGCTCAGCACTACTGAAATTATGGGCCAGGTAATTCTTTGTTGTAGGGGCCTGTCCTGTGTATTGTAAGATGTTCAACAGCATCCTTACCTCTACCCTCTAGATACCAAAAGCACCCCATTCTCCAGTTATGAAACCCAGAGTATCACCAGACATTGACAAAGGTCCACACAGGTCTAAAATCACCCCTGATTGAGAACCACTAGTCTAATTTCTTGTTTCCTCTACCATTTCAGATGAGTAGAGACAACTTCAAGAGCCCTGCTTGTTAGGGTTGCTGGGAAACTGGACTTCTATGGGTAGAGTCCATGGGTCAATGATCTCTCTTGGGCAATTGCCGATCAGAGAAGGCAGTGTGGTACAGAAAGAGCTTCCAAAATTGAAAACTGCACCTGTGATGTGCTTCAGGAGTTCAGGATAAACTATCTGTGGACCTCTCTTAGTTTATTTACAGATTGTCATTGATGACTTGATTTTTTTTTATCACAATGACCAGGTTTTGAAAAGCTATGAAAGAGATATTCTTTTTTCTTAGCTGCTTGGAGAAGGCAATTGTCATGCATCTTGAGGTTAGCATGCACAATTTGGATTTAATACCAAGACTTTTTACTCCAGAGTTGGTTTTTACCTCTGTCTTCTAAAATAATTAAAGGAAATATAGCCTTAATTTTTAAAAATTCATCAGTTTATTTAAAATTGATGGAGAACCTACCAAGATGGAATGGTTAAAATGTGAATCTGCAGTTATTTTTCCACATGACTTTGTTGTTCACATTTCTTGAAATGTCTGTTTTTCTCGTATAAACCTACTAAATTCCTACTCATTCTTTCAAACCAATCTTGAGCCTTACCTCCTGAGAGAGGTTATCTCCATCTCTTTTGGCCTCTCAGAGTGCCTGTGCCCACTCCTCTTTATGACATCCCATGTTGTATTGTGAATTTGATGGCATTACACCCTCAAAAAGGCAATTGGCACAGAGTAAGGAGTCAATAAATAAAAGCACAGAAGAATTAATGACTATAGAGGAAAATCTCAATAAATTTTATTCAATTAATTTGATTAAATTAAAGTAAATGTGTTGAAGCTAATTGGTGGGCAGATACACCAACTAACTTTGAAGGAATTTAAGCAACTGGCTAGAGAAGGCATGTAATTTTCACATTCATGTGCCTTTAAGAGAACTAGTCAGCTAAACCCAAAGAAGCAAGGATGCTAATTAACTCTGATCAGAGAATTTATTTTCAGTACTTTGTAGAAGGATAGATAATTGTAATGTTTGTAGTGAACAAATTACTTATTATCTCTTTGAGGCATTCTCACTTGGCCAAGAGCTCTTTGATCACGGGGACATATACACACAGGCGATCATGTATTAGTTTTACATATGAAAGCCTTGAGTTCCTTTAATCCTTATGGGACAGCAAGATTTATCAGTGGAAAACAGATCTGAACTCTCCTGACCTCACCTTGACACAGAAATCCTTAATTCGGGTATAACGACAGGCTGGAAAGAGCAAATGCTTTTAACTAACGTCAACACACTCTGGCACTCTTTGTAATTAATCAGGGCAGAAAATTTGCAGACAAGAGAGTGCCATAGGCTGCTGCAAGTCATATTCCTGTCTAATCAGCAATAGCACGCACTTTTTCTTCACTCCACTTGGCGTTTCAAAAGGACCATCATTTGAAAATGACAACTGCTATTGTTGGGATTCATTGGAAACTTGGTCAGCCTTTGAAGACTCAGTGTTTATTGTTGCAGGCAAGGAATGGTAATGTGCTTTGGTTTCAATTAGTTATCCCAAATAATTCCCCCTAGAAACCACTAAATCCAGTCCTCTTACTGCAACAAAACCTGTCTCTATTAAATCTATGTATTATTTTATAACAAGGGAGTGTAAAAACATGAACAAAAATGATGGCAAATATAAATAAATACAAGTGTAAGAGTTGGAGTGCACAAGTGAAGAATTTTATGAGTGCAGTGTGTAAAGGAGGGGACTTCACATTCCCAGCACGTGGGGCGACAGTTCACTGTAGAGAGACGCAGTGAGCCTACCGCCAGAATAGAATCTGGATACTTTCATATTTTTATCATTAGTTGACAAACACATTAAAGATGACAACTGAAAATAAAGTGACTGTCATTTTAAAATGAATTGAAACAGTTGAGGATGATTTTCATTGGGAATTTATTTTTAAATGGCTTTCATTTTACAAAATAGAAAAGATGATGAGGCATGGGAGAAAGATTCAAACTGAAAGGGACCCAGATGTTGGCACGGAGGAAGTTATTCAACCACTCTGAGCCTCAGGCTCTTCATTTGTAAAACAAGGACCAATATGCCTACTCTGTAGGTTTATTTGGAGATTGAATAAAATTGTGCCCATAAAAAGTCAGAACATAGTGAGCATTTAATCAGTGATTAAGTACTTTTTAATTTTTTATTTGTATTTAGGGGGTGCACGTATATTTTTTACATGGACATATTGTGTAGTGGTAGGGACTGGGTCTCAGATGGCCCATTCCTCAGATAATGAACATTTTATTATTATTATTTAAAATAACTGAGAGATGCTCACTTATATGAGTTTCTAGGTGAGAGGTAGAGAGTAGGAGAACAGAAAGGTCTAGAAATATTAAATATTAAGAAATGCGTATTGTGAAATTAAATGCCTTCTAAAACATTTCTGTAGAAGGTGGCGATATTTAAAATATATAACAATTGGTATGACATGAGCACCAATCAGCACGGATAAAGGCCATACTCTAGGTTTTGGAATGGGGGCCAGCAGTGCCAAGCCTTAGCCCTTTGGTTGCTGGATCATGTGGCAGTGTTATTTGGTGTAGCCAGGGAAGCTGGAGGCCCTATAGGACGGAGAAAGACCTTGGAGAAAATGGCTACTTATCAAGACATTTGGCTTCCCTCACATACGGAAGTATTTAAATACTTAAATAACTAGAACAGTCATACTAATGCCTGTCAGTCTTGTCTGTAAAGAAACTGATTGTGAAAATCCTGCTGTCCAGGTGCTATAGGATCAAGTGCTGTATAAACACAGCTTTATACAGAGGCCTTGTGACCGGCAGGGCCAGAGCTCTATTCACCTAGGGCCGGCTACATAACATCTTCTGCCCAGAATGAGGTCAGCCTGGGACACAGATCTGACTCTGTTGTGATCTGCTTAACCATTATGAGATTCTTACAACTCCACAAACCCAAGTGGGTTCGGTCTTGAAGCAGCACCACCTTCAGAAATTACATTTTGTCACCCATAGGTATAGGTATATAGCATCAGTTGAAGGATGTTAAAGGGAGCCCAAATACATAGTCCACAATTATATTTAATCCTGTGTCTACTTCCAGCCACTTTCCTTGTACACTGTAGTATCTTTCTCTAAACAGCCTCTGATGGGGCTTGGGTGTGTGTTGTATATGTGTATATGTACACACACAGATGCATGTACTATAGGGAAGAATCCTCCTCTACCCCCAAACCTACTCAGCAAATTTTTACTTTCTCTTTTCTTCAGTGTTTTATCATTTAATTCAATTTAACCTCTGATGAGCAAGAAAAAAGAAAGGAGGATACTGGTCTGATAATCAATTTCTGTTTTTTTAGCTAGTTGGGTGGCAAAGAAAGATTAGGCATCCACATTAAAAAAAAAAAACACATGCCTTTGGGCATTAACGCATTTAAAAAAAATACAGCCTTTGGGTTCAGTGATGACTTAGATATATTTCAGACCTACGTCTAAGACAGAGTATAATCCAGATTCTTAAAAAGATAATTGAATAAAATAAATGGAAAAATAGAATATGTCCATGAATTGGACAATTCAATATTGTGAGATTGTAAGGATATTTTCCTTTCTTTCTTTCTTTCTTTTTTTTTTTTTTGAGTTGGAGTCTCATTTTATCACCCAGGCTGGAGTGCAGAGCCATGCTCATGGCCACCCCAGCGTCAATCTGCTGGGCTCCAGTGATCCTTCCACTTCAGCCTCCTAAGTAGCTGGAACTACAGGCGACCACTACTGTGACCAGCTAATTTCTGATTTATTGTAGAGACGAGGTCTTGCCAAGTTGCCCGGACTGGTCTCTAATCCCTGGGCTCAGGCAATCCACTCACCTTGGCCTCCCAAAGTGCTGGGATTATAGACTGAGCCACTGAGCCTGTCCTGTGAGGACATTTTCAATTTGAATCTCTTCAAATTAATCTCTAGATTCAATGAATTCTCAATCAAAATCCCAGAAGGATTTTTTTGGGGGAAGAAATGGACAAACCAACTTTATAATTCTATGGTATGGAAATATAAAGTACCTTTAATACAGTCAAAGCTAATTTGAAAAAGAATAAAGTTTGATAATTTACATTACATTATTTCAAGAACTGCTAAAAAACTGCAGTGATCAAGACAATGTGGTATTAATGTAAAAATAGACATATATAGATTAAGTAGAAAGCAGACTCTAGAAATAAACCCACACAAATAAAGAAACGAGGATAATTCCATGTAGATATGCTTTTTGAGCAATGACAAGTGTACACCATTTGTTGTATATCCAAATGAAAATTTTAAAAAACCACTTTGACCCTGACCTCATACTACATGCAAAAATTAATTAGAATCATAAGCTTAAATGTAAAACCTAAACCTAGAAGGTAGAACATAGAAAATGCCTGTGACCTGAGGGTAAGAAAAGATTTACCACATAAGGTATAACAATCACAAACTAGAAAATCTTTTAAAATATTAATCTAACTTTATCATAATTTAAAATGTTTGCTTTTTGAAAGGTACCATTCAGATAATAAAAAGCATTAAACCACAGACTTGGAAAAAATATCGTCATGCCCATATCGATCATATAATTAGAGACTAAAACATTTAGAAATTAAAATATTTAGAAATGCAATAATAATAAGTTGAATAACCTAAAAATGGGCAAAATATGTAAACTATCATTTTATAAAAGAAAATATGTGAGTGGTCAATAAGCATATGAAAAGATGCTCAACATTACTATTCATCAGGAAAATAAAAATGAAAGCCAAAATGAGACATGACAACCTACCCACTGAATATATGAGATAAAGAAGACTTGACAATAACAAGTATTTGCAAAGATGTGAAGCTACTGGAATGTTCATACGCTGCTAATGGGAATGTAAAATGCTACAACCAGTTTTGAAAACTGCTTAGCAGTTTCTTGACAAGTTAAACATGAACTTCTTGACAAGTTAAACAAGAAATTACTCAGCAATTTTGCTCCTAGATATTTACCCATGAAAAATGAAAGCAAATGTTCATTCACACAAATATTCATAGCAATTTTATTCATAATGGCCTCAAGCTGGAAATAATTTATCAATAGATGAATGTATAAACAAAGTGTAGAATATTCATACAGTAGAATACTAGCTAGATAAAAAGGAATGAGACAATGAGACCTGCTACAACATGAATAAAGTTCAGAAACATTATGCTAAGTAGAAGAAATCTGATAAAAATGACTATATATTGTACAATTGCACTTCTATGAAGTGTCTAGAAAAGAAAAATTTATAGCAAAATCAAGTTAGTGATTTCCTGAAGCTGAGGGTTAAGAGTTGACTCTAAAGAAGGTTAAAGGAAGATTTTTGAGTGATGGAAATGTTAGGTATCATGTCATGATTATAGTGATGCTTACCTACATGAATAGACTCATCAAACTCTGCTTCTTATTGTATGCAATTATATCTTATAAAGTTGATCTAAATATTGAATAAAGAGGAAATAACACAAAGCTTAATACTGTATATTGTTAAACAAAGCAATGTATGTTAACTAGCAAGTGACTCGAATAGAGTAGGTTTTCAACATATCTTCCCTTCTTATCACTGCCTTCCTCTCTTTCTTCCTCCTGTCTCTTCCTCGTTTCCTTCCTTCTTGCATTCCGTTTATTCTGTTTTCTGTTGAACAATTCCGTATTATTTTCTGCTTGACAATTCACCAGGGTTGGTCTTTGCTAAGGTGTGAATGGACAATAGTATGTCAATATGTAGTTGTTCTCAGGGGTCTCTTAATGAGTAATTCTTGAGAGAGTCTGTCCATGCCCTTTGTGAAGGATTGGTCCCTGGGGATAGAATTTTTTCTATATAGTAGACTTTGAAAGAAAGCTGTTATTAATTAGCCCAGTGTATTCTTGGCTGGGGAAATGTTGTAACCATTTATTTAGTGGAAAAACAAACATAAATCTCTAGATAGGCACTCTGTATTAATCAGACAAGTGGAATTTCAAGCTTTATTTCTCGTGTTTAGTCTTTGCTGCTATACGAGGCAGGGTAGCGTTTGTAAAAAGAGCATCACGTTTTAAGTCTAGTAGACTTCAGTTTGAGTAATAACACTGTTTGTTATCCATGTGACAGGGAGATCCTAACCTTAAATTCTTACTGCATTTTAATGTTTGGAAACAAGGCAATAAAGTGAGATATGGGCTAGACTAAAGGAGTCTAGTCCCACTCTGAAATAAACAGAGAAGTTTCAATCTCCTGGATAAAACTAGAATCTCTTGTTTGAGACTCTAACTAATCTGGAAGCCTATTCTCTTCTAATGGAAAAGTGCCTGAAATAAGCTTTTATTTTTATTTCCTATTTTATTCTTTAGTGAGCATAGGAATGCAGACACAATCAAAAGTGAATTTATAAGTTAGGCAACTGTCTAGTTAGTTGGCTTGGGTTTCAGTATCCTATCTGACTGCTAAAGTGAAAAATCCAGAATATATGTTAAAAATTATCAAACCTTACATTTCTAAAGCATCACTTTGTTCTTTTAAAGGTGTCTTTACATATATTATTTTGTTTATCACAAATGCCCAATGAGGAAGGAGACTTAAAATACCGTCCATTTGTGTTTTAAAGGGAAAGAAACAGAAGTCTAGATACTTTAAGTGGTTTTTCAAGATTCATAGCTGGTTAGTGAAAAAGCATGCCCTAGAATTCTCATCTTCAATATGATGCTTTATCATTGAGTAATACTGTTTGCTCCCACAAAAACGTATTTTTTAGTGTCATCCCTTTAGTTATTATGGTCATTATCTATGGCCATTTGAGTGGTGTGAAATTTTAAAAATCCGAGTCATGTACTAATCATCAGGTCCCTTTAGTTTCCGGATGCAGAAATATCAGACCCTCATAGACGCATCTTGGTTTATTGAAAAGCGCAAGGGGCTTGGAAATAGACAGACATTGTACTGACTGACATCTCTGTTATAATGTTCTCTGTTTGAATAATTTTTGCAAACTTTTTATCATTACTGAGTCTCACTTTCCTCACTATTCAAAATGAGTTCCTAGGAGAAATGAAATAACATGTGCATAATTCCTGGTTGTAATAATCACCAAAAATCATGGTTCACCTTTTCCTCTTCCTTTCCTATCCAGTTTTGCCCAGGCTTCATGTTACAAGGAAAGGAACAGTCAACAGAAGTCATGATAAAATCAACAGAGGAACCAAGAAGAAAACAGAGATCTACTCCTCCTTCTCTTCTGGTATTTTGCAAGAGAGCTTTATAGTTTCCTATGGTTACTTTTTGGTCACTGTTGATAATTTTGAGGAATTTTTTAAAAATCAAAAATAACTTAATTCTCAAGGCAGAGAATGGCAAAATTAGTCCATTAGTTTATTTTCAGCACCTGACTGAAATATAGTCTTCGTTCACTCTTGCTTTGTCTGCAGAGAGATCTTGCTCTTTTGTTCACGTAAGCATCAAAACTTTACCATTGCATTATTTCCAGGGAAGGCCCATCAAAATTCCTGAAGCGTCAGGATGCAAGTGTTAGCATCTCATGTACTAGAAGGGACTTTAGAGATTATATGGCATAATCCTTTCATTTCACAGATGAAGCAACTGCCACTTGAGAAGGGTAAATATCTGGTCCAAGTTCAGCCGGGGAGAATTGAGGGTAACCTTTTAGCTCCCCAGAAACTTCTCCTGTAGACATACACATTATGATGCCTTAATGAAGAATGAAAACCCCAGAGATAATCTTTTTTACATAATTCCATAAACCTTCTTAGTAGCTTTATTAAAGTAGAAACTCATCCATAAGAAGCAACTATTTAGAAAAAGTTTAGAGGTAGGAATTTTACTTACTTCAAAGAGCAATTTCTACACACAATCAATTTGCTTAGAAAGCTCTTTATTTATAGAGAAAATTCCATGAATGCACTTCTGGGGAACTATGAACCCCTAAAATTAAATCTACAACTTCCTGTGTGTTTTTGGTTGATAGGGTTGGGTAGATTTAGAGCCCCCAGAGTCAGCCGAACACAACTTCCCTTCAAAGGCTGTTCTAAATAGTAACAAAGAAATGATTTCTTGACTATCTTTGATTTTTAGCTAGAGACACTTTTAGACTTTCTTTAATTAAATAGGCTTATACCCACTTTATTGTGTTGGTCATCAGTGAAGACTGAGAACATACACTGGGAACTCCAGTAATCTGTCTCTTCCTCTGAAGTTGGTTAGTCAGGATCCCAAAACAGGATTAAAATTAGGGAGGTGAACTCAGGGAAATGCCACTGGATTTCCAGTTTTCCTTTGTGGATTCGAGTGAAAGGTATGGGTCAAAGACTTTGACCTTAAAAATTGATGAGGAAGTCTTGTGTTGCATATTAATATAAACTGCTTGAGTTCAATGTACAATATCCGAGTATTTCCTAACTCCTGTTTTAGATCAGATCAATATACGAATTATTAAACTGCCACTGCTGCTTCTCGCCCGCCGGTGTGGTTATGGATCAGGAGGTATAGGACATCTCAGATATTTCTCAAGGGGAAAGGATGCTACCATTAACTAACAATCTTAAGGAGAAGGCAGAGAAATGCTGTGTAAAGCAGTAATTTACCTTGCTCTTCTCCAAGGATCTAAGTTTATTTAGTTATCATAACACTCAAATTCATTTCTTAGAAGAACATAGAAAAATCTAGCAAAACTTTCTTACCTCCTTGGCATCCCAGTACCTTTGTCCCTAACAGTTAGTGACATATCAGCTCCAAGTCCTCTGCCTCACTGATATTATACCAAAGTTGCATTACAAAACCATTATTGCCCTCTTTTCTTTCTTCTTAATGGAGTATTTCAAGGGTAATGCTATATTACAAGTGATTTGTTATTTATGTGGTGACTTAAAAGCCTAACACTTGAATAATGTGTGTGTGTGTGTGTGTGTGTGTGTGTGTGTGTTTGTGTGTGTATTTGTCTCACGACCTCTCTAACTTCCAGATTTGTCACTGTCTCTTTCTCCCTAGGGCAATCTTTTTTCTCAACCTGCTCTACTCTTTTCAAAATGAGAACACATGCAACATAATATACTTTGGGAATAATAAATTCACACATAGATATTTTGGACACCTGGTATTTTTATCTGTGGTGATTAAAGCTGTGAAAAATAAGAATGGATAAAATACTTTTTAATGTTGGTGTAGGGATACAGTCTTACTTCCTGTCCCCAACTAGTCACCAAGCACCCACTAGGGACACAGTGCTGGGGGTATGAGGAAAAACTCCACAAGTCTTTGCCTTTATCCCAGTGGCCATATGTACCTGTTTTAGAAGAGCTAGATTTGGATAGTTTAATTTTCTCAAGTCTGAAATGTAGTTAACATTTATTACTAGAATTTTTTTAAATGCGAGGAAAAAGGTAGCCTGCCTGCTTAGTGGGCATGATGACAAACTTTAGAGTGCTGGGAATACCATGGGAGTACCACTCCTCAGGAAGTGATGGCCTCTGAGGGCCTGCCAAGATCAGCAGAGATCTGGCCTCATAAATCTGCACTTCGAGTCATCCTAATAGTGTCGTCCTAGTCTACCAGACTGGCACACCCATTTTCCATCCCGCTCAGGCTGTCAGGAACCCTGGCATCTGCTTTGTTGGCTGAGCTGGGTGGCTGTTTTCATGCAGGTTTCTGGAAAGAACCTGGTGGCATGTAGCTTGCTATGAGTCTTCCATAAAATGCTGCTCACATGTTAATTTCTCTTCATTAGGTCTTTGGTCAAAGGATGTGCTAACACATGGATCAACTCTACCCATGAGAACATTTCCACTCTCCAAGTGTGGGATGTCAACTTTTCAGCTGCAGCCTTCACAAGGAAATGGAGTTCTTTGTATCCCAACAAACCACTGGAAAGTGATTTTAAGGGGCATATGAAAGAAGCAGGTCATAGGAGAGAGTGAAATATCCAAGTCCCCTGACTCAATGGATGAATCCTGAATATCACTGGAGGCATACTGTTGGCTGGTTGCCCCCCCCCCACATGTATCTCCCATCTCATCGTTCACTTCCCTTATCTTTACCCTCTCAGATTCATTCATTTTGAACTACTTCGACCATATTTTTTCTCAATGCTAGCACTTTGTACGTGTCTCCCTCTTCCAGATGTTCTTGGCTAACTGCAAATTGTTCTTCTTGGTTCTCTTTTCATCTTTTCTATTAGCAAGCTTTCTAGAGCCTCCCAGTTAAGATCAGTATGCTTCCTCTGAGCATTCATAAACCCTTGTTTTTATCGCCATATAAAATGTACTCATCACACTTAAAGTAATTGCTTATTTGTCCTTATAAACACAGTGAAAGAGAATCTGTCCTCAGGAAGTGGCTGTTGGATAAATGTAGAAGTAAGATAAGTGTCTAGAAAATGCCTTAGGTGAGAGTTTAAATGACACTTTCTAGCTGTGTGATCTTGGATAAGTTCCATAGCATCTCTTTGACTCTACTTCCTCATTTTTTTTTTGAGTTGGAATCTCACTCTGTTGCCCAGATTAGAGTGCAGTGGCCGCTCCCGGCCACCGCAGCCTCGACCTGCTGGGCTCTGGCGATCCTTCTGCCTCAGTCTTCCGGGTAGCCGGAATTACAGGCGTGCGCTACCACATCTGGCTAATTTTTTTATTTTACTGTAGAGATGAGGTCTCGCTGCCCAGGCGGGTCTCAAACCCGCGGGCTCAGGCAATCCACTCACCTCAGCCTCCCAAAGGCATGGGATTGCAGGCTGAACCGCCGAGCCCGGTTTACTTCCTCATTTTTAAAATAGTGATGATGTTGCCACCTTCCTTGTATGACTATTGTAAAGTTTAAAAGGAGATAATCAGGGTCACTATACTGGATAGATGTTTTTCATAAATATTAAAGATGTGTTTGCATGGAAAGGGCAGCAACAATTTTAGAGTGTATCTTGCGCACAACAGAAATAAATGTAGGCATTATTATTGAGCATCTACTGAGTACCCACATACAATGTACATCATCTCCTTAACTCTCACAATTAACTTGCAAGATGGGAATTGATATCTCCATCATATACATAAGAATGCAGTCCCATGGAAAGTAATTGTCCCAGGACCACAAAAGTTGTAGACTAAGAATCGAATCTTGCTTTGTCTAGCTTATTATGTCGCAATTGGGTGATTTTTTACCACCTCTTTCCCCCAAAGGACCTGTGGCAATATCTGCAGACATTTTCCATTGTTGTAAACTGGGTGATGGGTTGCTACAGTATGTGGGTAGAGGTCAGGGATGCTATTAAACATGCTACCATGTGTAAGGCAGCTCCCACAGTAAAGAATTATCCAGCCCAAAATGTTGATAGTGCTAAAGTTGAGAAACCTGGTCTAGTTTCTTTGCATCAAGCTTTCTCCCCTCTCTCATACCAAAGATAAGAATATTTCGTCCATACAGTTTTAATGGTATGGAGTCATGTAAGAGACCAGTGACATTTCAGAAAACCTTGTGCTAATAAATTCAAATAACTATGTATCCCATACAAAGGGATAAAATCAAAACGGACACGTAGGCATTGAATGCTCTGAGCAATCCAATTAGAACTCTAACCTCTTCATGATCCCAAAACTCCATAGTCAGAAATCTTGGCTATTGGAAGGATATAGAGTGTTGGAAGCAGAAAGAATGCAGAGGTGTCGCTTCTTGCTTTTGATCATAGCAGGTGGTCCTCGGGAAATTTAACTGATCTCTCAGGATTTATTTCTACATCTGTAAAATGGAAATATCAAAGTCTGCCTCAAAGAGTTGTGTGAAGATTAGGTGGAATCATGTAGTATGATGTTCAGTGAAGGATGTGGCATGTGGTGGGAATTCAATGTTACTCTCAAATGCTGCTTCTCTTTGAATGAGGTTGTTTTATCCTCTGCATGTAAGTGGCAGAAGCTGGATTTGTTCCCAAGGTTGACTCCGGAGCCTCTGCTTTTCTTCCTCTCCTTTCTACCTTCCTAGCATTCACCTTTGGTTGGTAGAATTGGTACCTCTGGAGTTGAGGTGCCAACCTTCCCACCCCCACTGCCTCTCAACAGAATGGTGACAAATGGTGCTTCACTTGGCTAATATTCCCTCTTGCTCTTTTCTCCACTTACTCCTCCCATCCTCTTTCCTACAACTGCTGAGTAGGAACTCTCTTGATCACAGCAGCAGCAGAACAGGACACTCTGAGCGAGAAAGGATGCTGAGGACATCTGGTCTCATTGCATGATCTTTTTTTGAACATTGGATATTCAGTTGAATTTGTTCTTATTTCACATATTAGGTGTGCAGTTGAACAAAACACCACTTTCTATCACCTCCCACATGCCAAAACCTTTGCCAAGCACTTAATATACCTTGTCTTATTTTTTCACAGTTCCCAGTATGATATTCAATAAATATTTGCTAAATAAATAATGTATGCAATACTCTTATGAAAGAAGAATAACACATCCCTATTATATAGAATCTCAGAAAACCTAAGTAACATTCTGAGATACACACAGGAACTGTGGGGGAAAGACTGGCACTGTTGTCTGACTTTACTTTGGATACTTTCTTATTCATGTCCTGAATAGTTTTGTTAAAAAATTTCTTTATGTTAGTTTGCAATGTTCTCCTGAAGTTTATTGATCAATTTTATGATCAATCTTTTGAATTCTATGTCTGGAATTTCAACTTTTTTTTTTTGTTTTAGTTGGAGTCTCACTCTGTCACCCAGGCTGGAGTGCAGTGACATGCTCATGGCCACCCCAGTGTCAACCTGCTGGGCTCCAATGATCCTTCCACCTCAGCCTTCCAAGTAGCTGCAAATACAGGTGTGTGCCACCAAGCCTGGCTAATTTTTCATTTTTTATCATAGAGATGAGATCTCTCCAAGTTACCTGGGCTGGTCTCAAACCCATGGGCTTAGACAATCCACTTGCCTTGGATAATCCCAAAGTACTGGGATTATAGGCTGAGCCACTGAGCCTGACCTGGTTAGGGTTCTTTACTAAATAGTTGGTGTCATCTTTTGGGGGTGTTAAAGAACTCTGTTTTTCCATATTGTCAGAATTGTTTTTCTGGTTCCTTCTTATTTGGGTAGATGATTTCTTCTTATCTGAGGTTGGCAGGGGGCTGATGTAGACACCTGTAGGGTTCTCTTGGTTATATATAGCCTTGGTGTGGTGAATTTCTCAATTGCAAACTGTGGCAGCCCTGTTGTGTACCTGCACTGGCTCACAGCATCCTGAATGGCTGGAGTGGCTTGGAAAGTGTTGTTAGCTGGTGTTTGGGATCAGGTCTTCCCCCAAACTGAGGTATTGTACTGGATTTGGTAAGCTGTACCATAGACCTCTTTCCAAGAGGTGGTGCTTGTGGAAGAAAGCCAGCAGTCATGGTGGCTGCTGGGCTTCCCCTTGGTGAGTGTTACTCCAAGGAAGTGCCCCGCCACCCTAAAGTGGGGCTCTGGTGATTTCCCAAGTTCTCTGTTTTGAGCCTTTGGAGATTAGGAAGAAGTCCCAGTCCACTATTGTGCAGAGCAGGCACAGAAAAGTGAATAAGGGACGTAAGAGGTGGCTATGGCAAAACGTCCCATCATCCCACCCAGCTCCCACCTTGGCCTCAGACAATCTGTGATCTGAATGTCAAGGTACAAAAGGGCTCAGGATCTCAGGATCTCAGGCAACCTACCCAGCCAGGAACTGTCTACAGCTTCAGAGTTTGCCCTCCCAGACTGGCTGGAAAGAAGTGGCTCCACCATGCAAGGGTTGAGTTCCTGAGAAATGGCAGCTCGTGCTGCTTAAGGTTTTTTCCGGCACCACTCCACAGCAAAGCACAGTTGGTGGGAAGGCTATTTCTTGTGAGGGAATGGGGTCCCACAAAACTCAAGGGCCCCGAAGGGATGTGAATTCACCTTACTCACTTTCCTCGCTGCTGCATCTGGAGACTGTGGTTGACTGTGGTGATGCAGGCAAGAGTCTAGCTAGTTCCAGCCCAGGCTGGTGTATTTTTTTTCTTCTTCTTTGCTCTAAGTGTTATTATCACTCCTCTGGAGACTCATGAGGTGTGCTGCTGGATCCATTCCTCTCTGGTTGCTGAGGAAACTCTCGCTGCCATGGTTTCCTTTGTTGGAGAAACTCACTCTAGCTGCCTCATGTTGGCCATCTTAATCCCTTCCTCCTGTTGTCTGACTTCAAAGTCCACATTCTTAACCTGTGCAAACTATTGATACATATGATATCAAATCATGACAAGTACTGACCCGAGTCTCTGGTGTTTAGGGTCATTCTCAGAGTGCTGGATTTAAGTACATCTACTTTGATTCATGAAAAGCATCTCCTTTATACGTTTGCTTATCCAGCAAGCTTATTGAATTTCTACTATGTTGCAGATCTTGTGCTGGTCCATATAAGAGTTAAAAAAAGAGACTGAAACTCCAGTCCACATATAGTTTACTCACCAGTGGGTGGGAGGTAATAATACTCAAACACAGAAATAAATTATAATATACAAATACTGAGTATTACTGGGAAGACAAATGAGCTACCTAGGTAGAGAATTAAGGGTCTTACAAAGGAGGTAATATTTAAACAATGACCCCAGAGAACAAGGAGTCAGCTGTGCAAAGGCCTGGGAAGTGTTGAAGGAGCAGGCTGAAGGAGCAGTGAGTGCAAAGGCCCTCAGACCAGAAAGATCTGGCATGCCCAGGGTGTAGCAGACAAAAGAGAGAGTACAGATGTATGAAAATGACATTATTCTGTTTTTTTTTAACCCTGATAGATACTGGACAACTATATTGCTCACAAACTT
Organism: Carlito syrichta; assembly: GCF_000164805.1. Lineage (NCBI taxonomy): Eukaryota > Metazoa > Chordata > Mammalia > Primates > Tarsiidae > Carlito > Carlito syrichta. Next base: position 541,831 of record NW_007141947.1, on the reverse strand, counting down.
GCACACTTTATTATTAAAAACTGTTATAGTTCAAATTATGTCACTCCAAGAATGACCCTTAACACCAATAGGCTTGGGTGAGTACCTACTATTTTTTGGCCTGATCATATGTGTCAGTATTTTGTTCAGGTTAAGAATGTGGGCTTTGAAGTCAGACAACAGTGCTAGTCTTTCCTCACAGTTCCTGTGTGTCCCTCAGAATGTTACTTAGCTTCTTTGAGACTCTATATAATAGTAATATGTGGCTCTTCCTTCATAAGATCATTGTATACATTATTTATTTAACAAATAGTTATTGAATGTCCTACTGGGCACCATGATAAAATAAGGCAAGTTATATAAAGTGTTTAGCAAAAATTTTGGCATGTGGGAAGTGCTGGGAAAGTGGTGTTTTGCTCAAAAGAATACCTAATAGGTGAAAACAGAGCAAATTCAACAGAATATATACGTGGATGTGACATTGTTTGGAAGTAGGGTCCTTGCAGATGTAACTGAGATGTAAATTAAGATGGGGTTATACTTGAGTAGAGTGGGCCCTTAATCCAATGTGACCATTGCCCTTATAAGAAGAGGAGAAGAGACACAGAGACAGACACAGAGAAAGGAGAATGCCATGTGAAGACATGGACACAGAGGAAAGATGACTATATGATGACAGAGGCAGAGATGAGAATTATGCGGCTGCAAGTCAAGGAACATCAAGGGTTACCTCAATCATCAATCAATCATCAATCCTTAGAAGCAAGGAAAGACAGAGAGAGAGAGAGAGAGAGAGAGAGAAAGCTTCTACCAACAACTTAATTTTAAATTTTTAGACTTCCAGCCTTCAGAATCGTGAGAAAATAAATTTCTGTGTTTAAAGTCACCCAGTTTGTTGTAGTTTGTTAGAGAAGCCCTAAGAAACCAATACGATAACTCATTATTTGTAATGCGCCTCTCAACTATTTATGAGCTGTTCACTCTCCCAGAAGGATTCCATAGTGATTCTTCTGCAAAGTGAACTTTGTCAGACTTTGTTAGAAGGGAAGACTCCTCAGAGATTGATAGCTCCACTGTTCTAGTACCTATATAAGCAGTTGGCAGACCCATATTTGCAGCCTGACCTCCATCCTGACTAGCATGAACTGAGGAATTGGCTATATCTCTTGGCCCAGCAAAAGGCATTCCCACTGCCTAAGCTTATTGGCATCATGTCTTCTTTTGTTCCACAAGAATGAGTGACCTGGGTCAGTCCCAGGTCCTCATATCTCCTGTAGTTGGAAGAGGAAAAAAATAGGGTTATACAGACTGCATCCTCTCTGTGGGGAGGTTTGGATTACCCCAACATGGACTTCAGATGATTAAGGAAAAAAATAAAGTTTCATTTACTCCAGAGTCGTGCTTTGCTTGAACAAGTGTTACTTATTAACCAAACAAAGTTTTTTTTTCTTTTCTTTTCTTTTTTTTTTTCAGTCTGAGTGGCAATTGCCTTGTCTTATGAGCACAAAGTTCTTTGTGTGAAGAATTGTTTTAAAGAATTGAAAGGGAATATGTTTCAAGAATTATGACAAGCTCACGGGTAGCTGGAGAAAGACAGAGTCTCCCAGGAAAGCAGGGAGACTACCACGCCTGGCAGATTTTTTGATTTATTGTAGAGATGAGGTCTCGCTGCCCAGGCGGGTCTCGAACCCGCGGGCTCAGGCAATCCACTCACCTCAGCCTCCCAAAGGCACGGGATTACAGGCTGAGCCACTGAGACCGGCTCTGCCACTCTTAAAACAGATGTTTTTACTCTAACTCAGTTGCTATCATTGGATGTAGATGGTGGCCTAGGGAATGACAGTGTTCATTCAGGAACTGGGACTTGGTGAAATGACTTGTCAGCTGTCTGAGATTCCTAGGTTGCATTGCCTGGAATTCACAAGGTGCTTGAGTACTCTGTGGTGTGCCACATGAAGGCATCTGGACTATGTTTGGGTGCCAGAAGATATATAGGAGGAGGATATGCATCTAGATTTCTCTGTCCATTCCCTGCTTATGGTGGGATCTGAAATTTTACCCTACTTGCAAGCTAACAAGTTAGCCTCCCGAGGTTTCATGGATATTGGCAGAAGACATGAGACTTCTGGGTCAATAACAAAGAAATGTATTACTCCTGATACAGCAAGTAGCATATGCTTCATTTTTGTGTCAACTCTCCTTTCTCTGACTCCTACAGGGCAATGCATAGCTGTGGGTTGGTCACAGATGAGGAACCATAGGCTTAAGGAAACTGAATCTTTTATACCAGATAGTACGGATGCCTACCTATTGCTTTCTTCCCCTTCCAAAACTGTTCGTCATAAATTCTTTAAAAGACAGTGTAGAACAAAGGCAATCTTTGCTCACAGGTTGGCAGAAATGTGTAAGACTCATGGAAAAATATCTCTCAACAGTACTACCAATTTCTATTTTTTGTTAAAATTATAAAGTACTACTAAGAGTCTAGAAAATGCTCCATGCTACTCTGCTCTCTTCCTTTGTCTGTACGCTCCTCCTGTCTTGAATTCAAACAGATCTATGGTAGAAAGAATATAGTCTATGGAACTTGGTATGGATAGGGTTGCTGACACTAAACCCTGAATCTTCTGATTCATTATGAAAACTTGGGCAAATAACTTACTATCTCTGAGACTCAGTCTTTTCATCCATGAACTGGAGATAAGAATGTGTACCTTAGAGTATAAAAGTAAATTCGACACATAAGAGGTGCTTAAAAAGAATAATACCTATGTTTACCATTTGAATTGGTATGTAGTTGTGTTCTCGCCATGGGCCAGTCAAGAGAGGAGCATAAACTTTATTTTGAGCACCCGTATTTCTATAGAGGGTATGAGGGTGGTGGCCAGCTTGAGGACGAATGACATGGTTTGAGCAAAGATGCACAAATAGAAGCTTGCTGTCCCCCAAACTTCCCTCTGGGATTCTTGAGAAATAAGGGACACACGTCAGTCTGGTGGGCGATTCATGAATAGGCCAATTTGTCCTTATTCTGAAGTAAGACAACTTTTTGACTTTTAGGTGGAGCTTATATCCTATGACCTGTGTTTATTCCTAATGTTTTCCATTTTAGTCTCTATAATCTAACTGAAGACACCCTCCACACTCCCACTCTGCTCCTCCCTGGTCTACTTAATGCATCATCTTTGCCTCCCCAGGGTCTGTCCTCGGATTCTTTTCCTTTGCTATCTCCTTTACTCTGTAGGCAAGTTGTAATTCACTGTCAGCACCTCCTAAGGCTTCCTTCCGAATAAGTCTGTCTTTCTCCACTCCACATGGGCCTTGGCCAGCCTTTGGAGGTGTGGAATCAGACTTCCTCTTCCATGCTTGGCTCTAAGAATATAGGTAGTTGAATTTCTTCCAGTGTCCACACTTCTGCTGTATTAATTTCTATTTTTAAAAAAAACTTCTTAGGCAGGAGAAACAAATGAAACCCTTGACTCCTGGAGGGGTTCAGTGTCAGAGGATAGGAGAGTTAGAGGGCTGCTGATGACTAGGGCTCTGATTCCACATAAGTTCTAATGAGGAGTGGACCTATCCCGTGAATATAGCATCTGTTTCTGTAGATTCCTTATTGCTATCCTGACTGGTGCCTGCACATGGAGAAAATGGCACAGTGCTTCATGCTGAACTCTCTTTTCTGATATTCAGCTGTTCTGTAACCTCCCTTTTTATGATGACTTCTGAGTACTGTTAGTGATAGAGAAAGAAAACTAGTTCATTAAAATACAGTTAATCAGCTGGGCTCGGTGGCTCAGCCTGTAATCCCGTGCCTTTGGGAGGCTGAGGCGAGTGGATGGCCTGAGCCCGCGGGTTCGAGACCCACCTGGGCAGCGAGACCTCATCTCTACAATAAATCAAAAACTCAGCTGGGCGTGGTAGCGCGTGCCTGTAATTCCGGCTACTCGGAAGGCTGAGGTGGAAGGATCGCCGGAGCCCAGCAGGTCGAGGCTGTGGTGGCCGGGAGCGGCCACCGTACTTTAGTCTGGGCGACAGAGTGAGACTCCAACTCAAAATATATGTATATATATTTAATCATCACTTATCTTGTCTATTCATTCATCGATCCATCCACCCATATATTGATATATCTAACCACATTATCTCTGTATCTATATATCTATCTATCATCTATCTATCTGTCTATCTGTCTTTCATGTAGCTCTGTATTAATGTATTCCAGATAATCTAAGTGTTACTCATTAAAACTAGCATTGAGGATGAAAGTCTGTATATTCTGGTTTTGTTGTATTTTGTTTTTCTTGATGAGGGCAGTCTGCATGATCCAAAGTTTGATAGGCATTAATTCATCTTCAACTTCTAGGAAATCCTGGTATCTGGAGCATTCACTCTTCCGTCACACAGGTAAAATATTTGTTCTCTGGCTTTCAGATTGGCACTGGCAACTACTTCTTGACCAAGCAGGGTTTCAGTATTAGAAAAATATTAGAAGTTCCATTCAGGAACTTTGTATTAACTGGAAACCTTTATTTTTCACTTCAAGAAGGAAGTTTAATTTTTGTTTAAGAAAAACATGCAACTCAGTTTTGAGGCCAGGGTATTTCTCTACTCTCTTGTCAATGAAAAGAAAAAAATGATGGATTCCATGTCATGATGTTTTCTGACAAGAGGAGGAAATACCAAGAAATACAAGCAGGCACTGGGCAACAGAAAGCCTTGACAACAAGTGGGAGGATCCACTGAAAAATGGGGAGCTGTAAGACAGAAGGCACAGTGGTAATTCTGAAGGAGGCCATGCCTTCATCAGAACAGTACTAGGCAGTGGAGTGCTTGGTTACAGGGCAAGGCAGAAACCTCGTTTTCTACGCAGGGGATTTTGAGACAGTCAGCTCATCAAATAGTGAACTAAAGATCCTTAAATCCTCTTTTAAATGTCTCTGGAGTAACCCTAGATCCTGGAGTGGACTCAGATGGCCTCAGTTACACAGAGAGAAAGGGGAAGAAGGTTAGAGATGCCTATGGGGGGTTTCTCCTGAGACTGCAAAATTAAAAAAAAAAAATTATGAGTGCTCATTCTTCTTTATTGAATAACATAAAAAACAGATATTTTAACCACACATTCAGAAACAAAATGAGTTGTTGATGACTTACTGAAATATTTTATTTCTTGAAATTTTTCACCTGCGATATTGAGGGGTATTCATTTAGGTTAGGCATTTTATCTAATCCCATATGAGGGGCAGGCACGACAATACTTGCTGAATGATGGAAGGAATGAATAAACAGGACCAGTGCTACTATGGTAGCATTTGTCACAATTATTCATTTAGTTTCACCTTCATTCCAAGTAACCTTAATCATTTGGGTTATTTTATAACAGGAGAGAGAAGACCCCTTCCTTCCTCTTCAGTCATCTATTGTTCTTGGTTTGACTTCTTGTTCATTGTCCATCCTCTCCCTACCTTTTTAATTAAAACTTGTCCTCATTAAAAGATGCAATTATTTGTCACTTGTCTCTTAGCATGATTATAAGTTACTGATTCTGCAATCTTAGGTGCATTTATTTATTATTGGGGAACAAGAGACTTTATTTCCAAGGATTCAATGTCAGGAGACAGGATGGGGTAGAAAAACTGAAGATGACTCCCTACCAACAGTCAGTTAGAAATTTAAGCCTATTCCTGGTTCCCTTAAAATTTACACCTTTCCGTCTGCCCTCAGATACTTCTTTGAGCCTAAATTTTCTCACTTGCAAAATATGTTAGCAATTTCAACCACAGATGGCTTCAGAGAATAAAATGGAAAAAAACCCAAAAATGTCTGTATAGAAAGTACCTAGTATAATATTCTTTGCATATGATAAATGCTCAAAATGGTAGTTATTGTTATCACTATTTTTTATTATCATCATAAATATTAGGGACTATGTTAAAAGCACAACAATAATTGTAGCGTGAGAATTTCTAAAACATATTAAAGTTTATTTTAAAGCTTTAGAAAACACATCGTCACTACACTGAAATACGTTGGAGATTGGATATGAGATATTATTGCAATATAAGTTTGTGCTTTAAAGATCAGAAAGAACAGCAGACAAGTAATTATTTTAAGAACACTGACCAGGAGGTAAAAAAGCATCAGCCTGGGGTCTTAACAATAGGGCAGCAATCCTGACCAAACAGAGTTCAATACTTTGAGATCCAGCCTTCGAAATGTGAAGAGAACATTTTCCTCTCTGACTTTTGGGACTCAAGTTCTTTTGAACACAGATGTATCCAATTCAGACTGGGGTTCAAAGGTCATAATGAAGTCTCTGAAGAGTCAGGGGAGTGTTCAGATTTCTAATTTCTGGGTGGGCATGTTGGAACTTCTCACCAACTATAGGGTGGCCAGGTACCAAAAACATTCCTGCTGAGTCTCAGGCAGTCAGAAGTTCAGTGGACATCTACATGAGCTGAAAGAAGAGATTTGGTGAGTCAGGAAGAGCTTAAGAGTGTTAGAAAAGGGCCTTGCTGTGCCTGGGTACTGTCCTTCCTTCTGCAAAATATGTTAGCAATCTCAACCACAGATGGCTTCAGAGAATAAAATGGAAAAAACCCAAAAATGTCTGTATAGAAAGCACCTAGTATATTCTTTGCATATGATAAATGCTCAAAATGGTAGTTATTGTTATAACTATTTTAAACAAGGACCTAAAGGTGACATTTAAACAAGGACTTAAAGGTTGAGAAGGACTTTTCACAAGTGTCACTGAGATACTTCTGGGTGGCTGCCTTGCACTGAGGAAACAGAGATCAAGAAGACATATTTTGCCACCTAAGAATTCATGCTTTGGAATAGAGTAACATTCACAATTATAGTACATGTTGCACATGCTTTTCAAGTTATATAACAAGGGTTATGGAAGCAAAGTATGTGTAGTCGTTTAAGTTTCTAGGGGTTTGGGCAAGGTGCTACAAAAGTGGTTTCGTCTGGTTATTTTAAGTATGGATAAGAGTTCAACAGGCAAGAAGAGATCTTTTTAGCAGAGGAAACAGTACACAGAAGGAACAACACACAGGAAAGCACAACACAGACTCCGTATTCAACTTGCTTTTCTCTTTGTGATGGGATTATATAGCGAGAAGAAAGGGGGCTGAGAAGGTACCAGTTGTGAAGGGGTTTTGTGCCAAGCTAAGACGTTTGACTTCAATGTATGGACAAATTAGTGAGTTTCTCCCAACCCAGTAAGATATCCTAGTTTACTGTGTTTATACCTGCCCTTGCTTCTCCCATGGTAACTTGCAGTAGGGTATACTGAGTGCTAGCTATTTATTTGTCTCTTCCACTAAGTAGGTCTCAGATTCTCTCTTGTTTCGCAGTCTCAGACAATGCTTAACAAACAGTAGGAGCTTAATAAATAAGTATTCAATAGGTATTCAGGTGGTCTCTTAGAAGAGATGACATTTAAACAAGGACCTAAAGGTTGAGAAGGACTCTCTTGGGGGTAGAGATGAGAGAAAAGCTTTCTATGTAGTGAGATGAGCAGACACCAGACACAGAGGCCGTGAGGCTCAGTATATGTGGTGTCCTCCCAGAACACAAAAAAGGCTTAGAGAGAGATGGTGTGTAAGGAGGCTGGACATCAGTTCAGAGATGAAGGACTTGAATGCCTTGTTTGGGCAAGTGTTGATCTCTGGTTCTTAAAATGAGTACCCAACAGCCAACAATGATTGTGACAGGTGGACTTGTAGATGGCTCCATGATCCTGCCTCCTGGAACTCACAGCCTGTGTAATCCTTTCCCATTGGCGTGGGCAAAACCTGTGACCTGCGTCTAACCAAAAAAATATGGCAAAGGTGATTGGATATCACTTCTAAAATCAGGTTATAAAAGATCATGACTTCCATCTTGAAGTATCTCTCTTTTTCTGACTCTTTGTGTTTTCTTGCTGTGATAAAACAAGCTGCTATGCTGTGTATTGGCCTAATAAAGAGGCCACCTGACAAGGAATTGAGCACCATCTCTAGCCAAAAGTCAGCTATGAACTAAAGCTCTCAGTCTAGCGATACTCCAGGAACTGAATCCTACCAACAATTACATGACTCAGAAGCTGATGCTTCTCTAGTTGAATTTTCGAATGAGATCTCAGCCCTGGTTAGCATCTTGATTGCAGCCTAGGGAGAGATCCTGGGCCTGAGGGCCCAGCCAAGATATGCTAGACTCTCAATTCACACAAGCTGTGAGGTAATAAATACATGTTGTTTTAAGTCACTAGGTTTATAGCAATTTGTTAGGCAGCAATAGGTACTAATATAGTGAAGTTCTAAGATCCACTGAGAAAAAAAAAAGTATGTAGCATGGGGGAGAAGTCCTAGTGTGGCCATCACTGGCCAGCTGTTTCTAGAACACTGGGCCTGCCAAGTTTTGGGTGTGGTCCTGCTGGGACCTTGGCACAGATTCACTGCAGGCAACTATGGCTTCGTGGAACTTAGGAAAAAAGATTTTCCTAAAAGGAGTTAATGAATCAAAATCTTTGCTCCAACCCTCACAATTCTTAACAGGAACATTCTGTGGAATCTTCTGGGATCACAATGATGTAGAAGAACCTACTTATATTTCAGCAAATATTACAAAGAACAATAGCTATCTACACAGGTCTAGAGTCAAAGCAAGGACTCAGCAGGCCCGAGAGAGAATGTTTAAGAGGAATACCATAGAGTTCATCCAAAAAACCTCTGTTTTCCATGGAATGTGTTTTGGGTCTGTAACAGGCTAAAGATAAATGATGCAGTTAGCTGTTTCTTTTTCCCTTTCGGTTCTGTTGTATCTCTGAAGTTTAGCTGAAGGGATCATCAGTAATTCAATTTGGTATATCATATGCATTGAACTTCAAAGAAAACCAAAAACTTCGTGAATGCCAAATCTTCTTAATTCTCTCTTAATGTACCTCTGTACTTACTGAAAATATTGGGATTTTTTCCCCCCTCCAAATTATGTTGACTTGATATTAACATTTTAATGAAGTTTTATATAGAGTTATAGTATTTGAACTTTTCAATGCTGAGATTTCTGCCAAGCTACATATACTTTGTTGCTTTTATCTGTTTTACATATGAAGGGGACCCCCCAAAAACCTGGATTTTATTATTAAAAAGTTGTGCATTTACTCTTTTGTGTTTAAACTTCAGTCACCTTCAAAGTACTCTCTGTTTGATGCAATACACTTATAGAGATGCTTTTTCTACTGCTTAAAACAGTTTTTGAACTCATCAATTTTGATGTCTTTTAGTACTTCTGCTAGTTTTTGTTTCACCTTTTCCACATGGGCAAAGTGTTTCTCTTTGAGCTGTTTTTTCATTCAGGGAAACAACAAAAAAAGTCACTCAGGGTGAGATCAGGTGAATAGGGAGGGTAGGGCACAGGGGTCATGCCATTTTTGGTAACAAACTGCTGTACACTCAGTGCAGTATGGGCAGTTGAGCTCGTAAATCACCCATCGTGAAATGGGTAAATGAGTTGAAAGAATTCCTAAAGAAAAATTCACCGAAGCCTAATGCAGCCTCTCACAACAACACTAGCTGGTACTTTGATGCTGATGGGATCTTAGAGCACTTACCTAGCAGGGAAAGCCTGTATTATAAGGGGCCCATGCTCCAAAAAGATAATTCTGTTTTTTGGGGGTCCCCCTTGTATCATGACTCTGTGCAAGATTACATTTGAAAGGCACAAAAAGAGATCCAGTGAAAAAATAAGAATAAATTTTAAAGTGTCCCCAAAACCAGTGACACTAACATCTGCAAAAGGTGTCGAACATCTAGGTCATAATAAATGATACTCATTTTATATCTAAAATATACTTGTTTGTAAAATATACTATGGGAGGCCGAGGAGAGTGGATTGCCTGAGCCCACAGGTTTAAGACCAGTTCGGGCAACTTGGCAAGACCTCATCTCTACAATAAATAAAATATTATCCGGACGTGGGAGCACGTGCCTGTAGTTCCGGCTACTTGGAAGGTTGAGATGGAAGGATCGCCGGAGCAGGTCGAGCCTGGGATGGCCGTGAGCGTGCCACTGTACTCAAGCCTGGGTGAAGGAGTGAGACTCCAACTCAAAAAAAAAAAAAAAGAATCTAGTGATGAAACAGAGAAGATATAGTAATCACGCTGAATGTGACAAGGTTCACATTTTGATCCAGTTTTTCAGAGACTTTCCCTGTTTGCCTGGAATAATTCAAAGCAATTCTTATAAATCTAAAAAAAAAAAAATTCCCGTTTGGACAACATATCACTTGGTCTACTCTTGCTAGAGCAGACAGGCCCCAAACACTTTGGGTATGAAAGGAAGTCTTTTGATAAAATTGATCATATTTTCTGCTTCTACTTAATGTAAGGATAAATTTATCATCAACATCTATGTTTATATATTGATAGTTTAGGTTTATTCTGGGGAATTACTATGCCATAAATTTTTGGCAGTTGTCTAATTCTCTGGACCATTATGTAAAATTAGTCTTGTTTTACCCAAGTCAAGGGAAAATAATCTTTAATTGATTCTCTTCTTCCATTTCTGACAGTTTCCCAGTTGCCATGGATAATGTTCATCCATTAAAAAGCATAAATATCTGCTTTCCTTTGTGGATAGGATGACTATCATGAATTTCTGTGGAGGGAACCTACCACCCACACTGTACTTTCTTTAACTTTACATTCCTCCAAGGACTAATTGTGAATCAGAGAATAACTATATGGAAATCAGAGCTGAAACAGCCTATAAATCACACTTGTCATCATATCCCCAAACTGTGTTGATTTATGATACACCCTAATGCCTCACTGCCATGGCTGCACCATTCTCATGATATGAAATCACATACACCATCAGGGACTACTTAAAGACCATACAAAGGGAGAAATGAAAACAAAACAATCAAGGTTGAGAGAACACATGGAGACATGTATGGGATGCAAACACATCGCTGGAAAATCCGGGGCATGCTGGAAATAAACATTCATGCTGTGGAGAGCAAGGCTATGGTGACTATCATTTGGTCAACACTGGACCATCTAAGCTAATGGAGAATGAGGTGTCAGGCAAATACTGAAATAATTGAACACTTGTCTCTAGATACAGAGATGCTCCCATGGTCTCAACCTCTAGCACTCTGAGTTGGGTATTTCTCAGCAGAGGAATGGGCAAGTTTAGCTCCCATCAAGGCTGGGTGATGTTTCTCCAGTCATGTTGGTAGCAAAGTGTGCTGAAGGAAAGGAAAACTAGAAGTGGGACTGACTAATGGTTATTTTCCATCCTCATCTAAGCTAGACATTGGAGATCTGGGAGGAAACTTGGGGAACTGCCTCATATCCATGTCCACTCAGATTAAAATTGTAGGGTCGAGATTCACCTTTCACTGTCCATTGGCATTGCCCCGAGAATGTACTTCCTCTGATGAGTCAATATTTAAGCTTGTTCTCAGTGGAATGTCCTTTATTTAAAAACCTCCAAGTCCCATGTATTCCAGAAATCTGTCTGGGGTTATTTTCTAAAATATTTCAATAAAGAGAGACAGTTGATGATGAAGTCATGAGAGAAGCTAATATGAAACCTAATTGTTCTTCTTTGGGGCTGCCATGAATGTTCTGTACCTCCAGGGCACGTCCAGAATCAGCTAAAGCCCATCAAAGCAGTGTGGGGAGTGGGAAGAGACAGGGAGAGGCAGGGATCTGGGTTGTGTTTGCCTTTGCCAGGGCAGCCCTGTGTCTTCCAGCAGCCTGTCTTTTCCAATTGTAGATGATTTCACTGGTGATGGTTATTGGAAGATGACTCCACACTTGTGGATCCTCTCCCTTCACATGTTCTGCCACTTAATTTGTTTCATTTTGTCTGGTTACTTGTCATCACTCTGGGAACTGAGCACAATCTCTGGGCCAGACAGACTTGAGTTCAAGTCCTTGCTATGTCTCTTGTAAGCGATGAGACATTGATTAGATTAGCTATACTTTCTGAGTCTTGGTTCTTTTGCCTGTAAAACAGGGATGATTATAGCTAGGTTGTAAAGTATATATGAAGATTTAAAGGATGTAAATAGCCTGTCATAGACCTGGTAAGTAGTAAGAATTTAGCATGACTGCATGTGTATGAATGTATTAGTCAAAATTTTCTAGAAAAACAGAACCAACAGAAGTTGGACTGATTGATTGATTGATTGATTTTAGGAATTGTGGAGGCTTGATTAATCTAAAATCTGCAGAGTAGACCAGCAATCTGAAGATTCAGGGAAAAGTTAGAGGTAGTGTGCTGGCAGAAATTCTTCTTGCTCAGGGAGGTCAATCTTTTTCCTATTAAGGCCTTCAGCTGATTGCATGAGAACCACCTGCATTATGAAGGGCAATTCGCTTTACTCAAAATTCACCATTTAAATGTTATTTTATCCACAAAACACCTTCACAGAAACATCCATAATAATACTTCACCCAGTATCTGGGTATTGTGGCAGAGTCAAATGGACACATAAAATTAACCACCACAGTGCATATTTATTTAAAATTGGGAGCTGCATAGTTCCTTACATGCATCAAATAATTATAAATAGTATCGACTTCTAGTACTTTCTTGAGTAGTCACTGAATTTATGCAGGAAAAAAAGTTCAATAACTTTGGTCATTTCAGACTCTGCAATTTGAGTCTTTTAAAATTTATTCCACTCTGGAGGTTTGTGCCAAATCTTGAGCTAAACAAAACCCTTTGGTGGAACTGAAGCAAATTTTTTGGGAAAAAAAGCAACCAAAAAAACAAACATTAAGCAAGTCTAGGCAAAGATAGATGGTGAAGAGAAAGGAATCTAGTCACTCGCTCCTCAAAGAGACACGTGACCCCTTCTGGAACTGTACACTCCTCATTTTGGCTTCCCTGAGGTCTATGGGTCTTCTGGGAGTGGGCAGTGAGCTATTCATTCTTTTACCACCCTAACCACATAGAGCACATTTTTTACTCATGGCAGTCTCTCGGCCCCCTGGAAAGGAGGCTTTTAGATATGCAAGGACGGGCTCAGTCAAAAGGAGTCTCAGAACCTTAGATGGAGTCACTAACATTGCAAATCTATGATGCAAACTATGGTTTATAAGACTTGCTTTCTATATCTTGCCTCTTCACTTTTGAGACACTCATCTTGGCTTCCCTACTTGTCTCTATCAGATTGTGCTGTCTCTTGGTGTCACTGAATTATGCATGACTTTGACCACACCCTAAACTGCCTCCTCAGGAGAATATGTAGAGAAAATACTGTGCTTCCCAGTCTTTCTCCCCTTGGTGGCTTCTCACTTTAAGATGGATGCCAGCAGCTATCTTAAAAAATCAAACTGACGTGAGACAAAATAGAGTAAGTTAGAAAAACTGGACCTTAGGTATCTTAGGTGGTTTTAAGACAGTTATTCCAGATTGATCATCTTTCCATGGATTCCTTTGTGTAAGAGATTTCCTGAAGATGCCCAAGTCCCAGATGTTTTTCTGAGGTGATCGATATATCTACTTTTTCACCTTTCTCTCCCCTCTGTGTTTAAGCATACATGTGAGGTGAAGGCTTTGTCTCTCATCTCCATGTGACCTCTCACGTGTCTGTGCCATTTTCCTAAAATGTCCCTCTCTCTTCTTTTAGACCACTAAGCAAACTCTTACTCATCCCACAAAGTTGAGTTCAAATGTAACTCTTTCCAGGATGTCTTCCTTGGAAATTTGGCTACTTATCTGTATTTCCACAGAAATAATATGTCTCTGTTATAGTGCTTATCAATAATTGCCTCTCTTCTCCGTAAACTGCTCAAACACAGAAAACTGCTCAAACACAGAGAATGGGGAGTCTTCATCTTTGAATCTCTGACATTTAGCACAGATAACAGTAAATAAGACCCTTAAAGCTTATTGGCTGGCTGGATGGAAGGATCCTTCAGGAAGATTTTGGAGCTGTCCCAAATTTATGCTGACTTCATCACCAACTTGCTGTGTGGCATAGAACAATTTACTTGCTTTCTCTGGTTTTTCTCATGTGACAAAATAAAGATGCCTTTCAGTTGATAGTCAAGTCTTTCCTGCTTAAGTAACCTAAGCTCCTAGCATCTTGCTGGGTGTCTGTGTGGTAGGCAGCTACCAAGCAAAGATTTCTCACTGTTGCATGTTCTTAACATTCTACAATAAGCTCAGGTCACATTGTTGTGCCAGCTGGGACTCAAGCAAAAATCTTGCTGTTTGGATGCTTTTTTATTGCCTGGTTCATTAGAATGAGAGCAATAATAATAGTAGTAATAATAAAATAAAACTACTAACGTCTCATAAATTCTTCTTTCTAGAATTCCCACATAGTCTACTGTGAAGACAGCTTAGCAGCATGATCAAGACCACATATACCCTTGACCACACCAACGAGCACTTCAATCTGAGAGGAAAAAAGTGGGGAAACATAAATCAGTGGGTCAAAGCCAAGAGTCATAGACACATAGTACTGGAAAAGATTGTAGGTTCACTAAGGTCAGTAGCATTACCCTGAACTCAAGTCATCTTTCCTCAGTAGACACTCTACACTTGTTTGGTTCTCCTCTGTGATGTTTAGCTTGCCCTATGGTGAGGCAGTCCCTGATAGTGTTAGAACACGAAGATGGAACTCTGGTCAGATTTTGCTTAAACTTTATCAAACCCAGAGCCTGCTCTGTTTGAGAATAATAGCAATTGTGATCCTAGATATTCATGGGTTCTAGCAATTAGGAGTTAGGTTCTACAGTCAGATTGAATGTGTTCTAATCTTGAGTCAACCACATGCTAACCATGTGACTTTGTGCAAGACACTGAACCTCTCTCAGCCCCAGTTTTCTCACTGAACAATGGAAATAATTACAGTACCCAGCTTGTAGCATAGTTATAAGTTTTAATTAAGATGATGCATATAAAATTCTTAGCTTAGTGATTGACACAAACTATGAATATTTATTGAATATTACATCTAGAAACATATTAACTGTCATTTATAAGATCCTCATTTTCCTCTCTTTAGCAGAGAGACAATTAGGACAGACACCCCAAAGTATGTACTTGCAGTCATGGAATACATGATTATTGGGAAAAGAAGGTTGAGTTTGAAAGCAGAGCAATTGCAAGTCTTGCCAATTGCAAGTCTCACTTCTGCTAGCTGGGTTGACTGTGTAAGTCATCAATTACAGGTCTTAACATCCTACAATAAGCTGATGTGAACATCAGTTTACCTGTCTGTGAGAAGTGAGCTCAATTCCTTGAAATTTCTAAATAGATTAAATTGTTTGGATAACATAAATCTAAGCAGTAGAATAATTTTAAAAATGTTTTTAAGAGCATGCATGAATTTCCCCTCGGAAAATCTGTTATGTACCTTCTTATATTGACCCTGTCCCCGAGGCTTATATACATTAAGTTAAAAATCATTGTCCTAGAAGGTCACTAAGTTTTCGTTCCTAGCCTGAGTGTTAGTTTATTATGCTCATGAAAAACAACCAGTGGAAGTTATTACTCAAAAAGTATCGTGAGCATTTGTTCATCTGTCAAAACTAACATGAAAATTGTATTGAGAGGAACAGTGGTATAATATTTCATAAGCTCTTTCAGTGGTTTATATAAAATTAAGTGAAAGTCAACATGCAATGGAATAAATGCATAGTGGATCAGATTAATATCCACTATATTAATATATTTGTGCACACAATGAACTGTGGTATATTCACATGATTCACCCCACAAAGAATTAAAAAATCATTAAACCCACAATAATTCCATTTGTCCATAGTGTCTGTACTCATTTTATCTGCTTTTCCACTCATTCATCCATGGCTCTTTTTCTTCTTATGGAGTTCTGTTTCTCACTACTGATCATGTCAGACATGCAAAAAAAGGTTTGCAAATATCTGAACAATAGGTTTCCTGGGCTGGATGACTTCTTACCTCCGGTGCCCCTAAGGCTGTGTCTCTGCCCCACATTTCCTTGGCTGTCACCCCGAAAGCCAGCAAAAGGAACAATAGCTGTCAGCCTGAGCCAAGCTATGTCTTTCTGAGATGCAGCTGAATAATCAGTTACTGGGTAAGTGTATCTGGATTTCACTGGCTGCCTTCCATGTGCTTTCAAAACATCAAAGTCTACAGGAGCAGCTCTGCACCTCGCTCCCCCCAGTTCCTCTCCCCATTCTGCCACTCAACCTGAGCCTCTGCCCAGCTTCTACCTTTACCAGCCTCATTTGACTTACACCCATCCTTCCCATAAGGTATCTTGAAAGGAAGACCATCATTGTTCCCCTTAAAAGGAACCAGTTGGAAAGGAAAGAAAGTGCAGACAGGAACATCTGGCAACTTTGTGGCTTGCGATAAGGACCAGGAGCTATGACATAGACATTTTAAACAGTTTTTATTTTCATTTTGGTACATTAGGTGGCTATATTAGAATAAAGCAAATAGATCCAAATTGTGAGGATCTTATGTAAGAAACCAGATCCCTGAATGTTCTCGTGTTTCCATGCACCCAGAACCCACACAGTTAGAAAGGGTATCTGTGCTTCTGGTTGTTTGCAGAGTTTACTGTAAGAAAGTCAGAATATCAAATGATTCAACAGAGGCATCTTGCCAATTGTGAGAGCAAGCTGGGAAACAGTTTAAGGAACAGAAAAATTCTTGTCTGTGAAGATGTCCCGTTCTTTTGAATGCTAGTGTGGATATTTATGTCACCGGAGAAAATGATGGCACAGTCAGAATGCCTAATATGAAGGTGGTTGGCAGGCAGATCAGACAGAAGTTTGCAATGGTTCACTTTAAAAACAAATATTGTTTATATAACAGGTTGTACAAACAGGCCAAAAGAAGCCCTGTGAAGATAGCATTTTTTAAGAGGTATGGATTTGCATTTTATTTGCTTTGCTGAAGCTGAAAACTCAGACAGATTTGTATTGAACAAGTTGGTTAACAATTCTCAAAATCAGTCACCTGGTGTGGAGGGAACCAGACTCAGTGTTCTCATCTGCAAAATGGGAGCCATGATTTTACCCCTCACAGATGTCTGTGATGGCAGCAAAAGGAGATAATTACAACCTGTCAGATAGTTGGATTTTATTTATTTTTTCTGGGCAATGAGACAAAGTAATAAAGTCTACCAAGTAGCAATATGTATTTAGAAAACTCTTTGGAAGGAGGCTTTACCTTGAGAACGTGTGATGACAGCTAATGGGTATGAGGTTTCTTTCCTGGGGACAAAAAAAATTCTAAAATTAGATTGTGGTAAGAGCTGTACGATCTTGCAAATATAATAAAAATATTGAATTGTACAATTATATAGGTGAATTGTATGCTTTGTGAATTGCATGTCAAAAAAGCTGTTTTTAAAAAAGAATGTATAGAAGCACTATAGCACTAAAAGAAAAAAAAATAAAGAAGAGAAACAACAAAAACAACCCCAGGTCTTGGTGTGGGGACATACCACATCAACTTGGTCCCTATTTTCACAGAGCTTAAAGTTTTATGGGCAGCCTCACGTTTGCTAATTGGGCAAATAAACAGACGGTTGAATAGAGAATAAATAGTAGATCAGGGTAGCAGGTATTGGTTTTCACCCCACAAAAATCCTATTCATTTTTCCTTTAGGAGTAATCTTTTCCGAGGTTAGCCACGATAATTACAGGCATCCTTGTAGCCTGATTTGGTCCTGCCACTTTATTCTGGCCAAAGGGGTATGAGCAGAGGCAAGGTGTGTATTTTTCAAGTTATGTGTTTTGGAGGAAGTGCTTTCCTTTTCTACCCACTTCATGGACTAGGAAACCAGCTTCACCTTGTGGATACTTGCTATACTGTAGATGTTTTGTTCTCCCCAGATCCATACATTGGAACCTAACCACCAATGTGATGTTATTTGGATAGGGTGCCTTTGGGAGGTGAGTAGTTCGTGAAAGTCAAGCCCTCATGAAGGAATTAGTGAGGCAACAGCACAAGTACAGCTGTCTATAAACCAGGAAGTCCGCCCCTACCAGACACTGAATCTGTTGGCACCTCTATCTTGGACTTCAGCCCCCAGAACTATGAGAAATAAACTTCTGCTATTATAAACCAGTCAGCCTATGATACTTTGTTAGAGCAGCCCAAATGGACTAAAACAATGGTAAAGAACCAAGACAGAAGAAACAGGGCTTCAGTAGGGCTTACTTACTACATCTGACTGAGTGGCTACTTATGAACTGTTACATGAGGAAGAAATACATTTCTATTCTGAGTGAGGCTTGAATTCTGGGTGACTTTATTATACCTGCTTTGTCAAAAAGAAAGAAGTTGCATTAGTTAAATTAGTTAGAAAAGGTGTCACTAATGAGATATTTAAGGAAAACAGAAGATGAAAGTTACCATGCAGCGTGAGAGAATGATTTCAGGCAGGAGATGACATGTGCAAATGACCTGTGGTGGGAAAGAGATTGTTGTTCAGAAGGCCGATATAGCTAGAATGTGGCTAACCTAGGAGCTGCTGTAGACTGACTTAAGTAAGGAAGACTTTCTATTACACTTCAAATAGAATCTAATTTTAGTGTTATAAAGATCACTTTGGCTGGTGCCTGGATAATTTGGGGGGAGGGATGGTGATAAGGGGGATGTATAAAAACAGCAGGACAAGAAGGCTGTTGGAAGAGTCAATGTAAGAGATGGTGCCAGCCTGGACTAGAGTGGCTTTGTGAAGGTAGAGTGGAGTGGGCAGATTTCAGTAGGTTTTTGGGAGTGAACTTGTTGATGAGCTGGATGTTGAGGGAGGGAGTGAGGAAAGCAGGCAAATCAGAATGACTTCTGGATTTCTAGCCTGGGCAAAGGTGTGAATGATGCAACCTGAACTAAGATGAGAAAAAAGAGAGAAGACTAGTGTTATGATGTGTGTGTTTCCCTCTAAAATTCAAGTGTTGAAACTTAGAGGCTAATATGTGGATATTAAGGGGTGATCTTTAAGAGGTGATTAGGTTTTGAGGACTTCTCCCTCCTGAATGAAATTAAGGCCCTTATAAGAGGCTTCGTTCATACGGCGTTCAACCCTCTTGCCCTTCTGCCTTCACCATGTGAGGCACAGCTTTCCTTTCTCCAGATAATTCAGTATCAAGGCATCATCTCGGAAGCAGAGAGCAGCACTCACCAGACACCAAACCTCCTGGCACCTTGATCTTGGACTTCCCAGCTTCTGGGATTCTGAGAAATAAATTTCTGTTCCTTATATATTACCCAGTCCCAGGTATTTTGTTATAGCAGCACAAATGTACTAAGGTATCTAGTTTTTGGTAAGAGAAGAAATTAGGAATTATGTTTTTATTTGTTGTGAAATAACCTAATTTTCGTTCTCAAAGGTGAGCTTAATTTCCAGTTCACTGGCATGGACATAAATACTTGTACATATACAGTAATAATTAAGTATATATAGGGCTTCTGATCTCAATTGTCCACTCTATCTCAGTAAAGAGTGCTGGAGTAAGGTGATCGCTCACCAGGTCACAGGGTAGGGCTGAACTTCTCCAATGTCTCCACTTCTGTTGATGCTCAGCTCTGTGTCGTGATGCTTAGCCCTCACAAATATGCATTTTCTTGTTTCAACTCTCATCACTAATTGTTCAGTCTTGTGTTCTGCAGAGGCTCAATGGTCACAACCTTTGCTGAGACTTTGCTTCTCTCCATTTTGCTCTGCAAAATGGTAACTGTTCATCTAGTTGTTAACACTCAGAAAAGATTTTTGTGCCTTGCATAAACTCCTTATTTCTGGTGGCTTTTTAAGGTGTAGATTCCACTGGAATTTCTACATAGACAGTTATGTTATCTGCAAATTAAGATATTTTACTTCTCCCTTTCCCAACTGAAATGCCTTTTACTTCTATGTTTTGCTTCTGATTGCACTGGTTATGACCTCTAGTAAGATGTTAATAGAAATGGTAAAAAGCAGAATCTTGTTCTGTTTCTATTCCTAAGGGAAAAGTGTTTGGTCTTTCACCACTAAGTTTGATATTAACTGTAAGTTTTTTCATATAAGATCATTATCAAATTGAAGAAGTTACCTTGTATTTCAATTTGCTGAGAGGATGTTTTTTTCCAGGAATGAATGTTGGATTTTAAAAAATGCTTTTTCTGCATTTGCTAATGGTTTTTCCATATGGGTTTTCTCTTTTCATTTTAATATGGTGAATTATATGGATTGATTTTTATCCTTGAATTATATTTCTTGAATAAACTCCACTTAATATACTATCCTTTACATATTGTTAGATACAATAATTCTAAGCAAGGTGTTAACAAATGGAATATATATGTTTATAGATGTATGGAATATTTACCTGTAACTTTCTTTTCCTGTACTTTGCTTTTGTTTTGTTTTTGCATAAGGGTAACACTAGCCTTAAAGTTGGGTGGTATTTTCTCCTCTTCAATTTCCTAAAAGGTTTGTGTAGACTTAATATTATCTATTTCTTAAATGTTTGATAGAACTCACTAGTAAAGCTATGAATTATAGGAATGGAGTATTATTTTTTGCAAGGCTTTTAACTAAAAATTTAGTTTCTTTAATGGACAGAGGGTTATCAGGTTATCTATATTCAGGTTATCTATATCTTCTTGATTGAGATTTGGTAGTTTATATCTATCAAACAATTTGTCAATTTTTCCTAAGTAGTCAAATTTATGGTTATAACGAGGTTCATATTTTCCCCTTATTATCCTTTTAAGATCTGAAGAATCTGTGATAGTGTTAGTTTTCTCATTTCTGATATTATGGGTAATTTGTGTGTGTGCTGTATTGTGTTTTGTGGGGTCAATCTAGCTTGATCTCAAAGAACTAGCTTTTGATTACAATTATTTTTTCTATTATTTTCTGTTTCTGTTTCATTATTTCTCACTTTGATCTTTATTATGTCCTTTATACTGATTTCATTCTTTTAAAATTTGCTCTTTTTTTCAAGTTATTTTTATGACTCTGTTTTAATATTCTTTGATGACTTAGTTATGTTTTGAATATTTAATGATTGTATTTAGAGTTTATAGTATAGGTCTCTAACTTATTACAGTCGACCTATAAGTGATATTATACTGCTTGATCTATGTTCTATTTCCATTTGTCCCTTCCCAGTCTTTATGCTACTGCTATCATACATTTTAATTGCAAATATACTTTAATCTCCACAATTTATTGTTATAATTTTTGTTTAAACAATTAACTTTTAGATCTCATATATTTGCTCCAAAGTTACCATTTCGAATGCTTTTTATTCCTTTGTGTAGATTCATATTTTCATCTGATATCATTTTATTTTTTCTTGAAGGATTTTCTTTTTAAGTTTTGTGTGTGTTAATGATGATTTTTTTTCATCTTTTGTGTGTCTTAAAATGACACTTTTTGAAATATATTTTACTGGGTATCCTATTCTAGGTTGAAAGTTTTATTTATCTTTCCATTAAAAAAAAAAAAGATATTGTCCCACTGTCTTTTTGCTTGCATTGTTTCTGATGAGAAATCTGCTTTCATCCTTATTTTGTTTTTTCTGTATGTCTTTTTATCCCCCTCTGAATACTTTAAATGATTTTTCTCTTTATCAGTGGTTTTAAGAAGATTTTAATTATGATTTTGATTATTTGAACATATTTTGGTTGTGATGTGCCCTGTATAATTTTTATTATGTCTCTTGTGCCAGGGAGACATTAAGCTTATTGGGTCTGTCGGTATATAATTTTCATTAATTTTTTTCAAAACAATTGACCACTATTTTTCAAATATTCTTTTTGCCTCCACCAATCCTCTCCCTCACAGAATCGAATTACATATTATACTACTTCAAGTTTTCTTTTAGTTTGCTGATACTCTTAAGATTTTTCCTCTGAGTTTTATTTTGAATAGTTTCTATTATTATAGGTGAAAATTCACCGATCTTTTCTTCTGCGATGTCTAATCTGGAATCAAACTTATCCAGTATACACACACACACACACATATACATATATAATTTTTAAAAAATCTCAGACACTATAGATTTCATCTCTAGATAGTCAGTGTGAGTCTTTTAAGATATACATGTATATCTTTTATGTGTCTTTTTTTTGAGTCAAATGTCTCAAGTAAAAACTTAACATCTGGAATACAGTTATAATAACTGTTTTAATGTCATTGTCTGCTAATGTTAACATCTGTGTTTGTTCTAAATTGCTTTCAATGTATTAATTATTCTCAATTTCAGTCATGTTTTCTGGTTGCATTTCATGTCTGGTAATGTTTGATGCTAGTCATTGTAAATTAATCTTGATGGGCAATAGATATTTTGGTATTTACAAAACTTTTCTTGAGACTTTTCTGCGATGCTGTGAAATAACTTGATCATTTTGGATCTTTTTATTTATTTTTTAAAGGCAGATCTGGTGCAGTGCTCAGTCTAGGGTCAATTATTTCCTACTACTGAAGCAAGAGCTTCCTGAAGGCTCTACCCAATGCCTAAGAAGTATGGATTACAGTTGAGGTAAAATGTACCATCCCTGGCCCTGTGTGAGTACCAGACAATATTCTCTTCAATTTTTTTAGGTTTCTTTCCCTTACTTTGGGTAGTTTCCTCACATGCATATGCTGATTAGTACTCTGCTGTATTTTCAAGCAAGACTATCTCATGGTCTTTGGAGTTTTCCCTAAGTGAAGTGCTTTCTTCTCCAAGACTCTGCCCTGCTTACGTTAGCCACCTTGGTCTCCCTAGATTCTTAGCTCAAATCTTCATCTTGAAAAGTCCACCAGGTTTCACCTGAATTCCTCTTCCCCAGACCACAGACTGCAAACCCTTTAAAAGAAGCAAGCTGGGGCCATTGCAGTGCTAACCCTCCTCTTCACTCCATCTTTCAGGGGTCTATCTTTTGTAGTTTGATGCACTCAATTTTGAAAACCATTTTTCCTTACATTTTGTCTTTTTTTGTTAGTTGGTTTATTTCAGGTGGGAGGAAAAATCTTGTTAATCTGTTCTGTCTGGAAACAGAAAATACTCTTTCTAATATCTTATTTAATCCTATTGATGACACTCTGAAGCAGTTAACTTAATCCCATTTTACAGGTGAGGTTCAAATAGGCTACATGACTTTCTAAGTTCACATAGCTTATGAGTGGTAGTTTATCCTAAGTTTGTCTTTTGGATAAAGTTGTTTATGTGATTTCCTCTGTTCCATGTTTCATTCACTTTAAAATACTCTGGATGCAAGGTGAGGAGTGTGGAGGATGGAGAGAGATTAGAGTTGAAAATAGAACCACAGAGTACTCCTTGGAACTACTGGAGGTCAGTTCCTTGTCCTCTGAGATGTGAAAATTAAGTAAGGGTGGACATTTGAACATATGGTTCAGATGCAGGGACCACACCAGTAAACGTTATTTGCTTCCTTCCTCATAGCAATCATACTGTGCCAAATTGAAAGCATTTATAAGGATCTTCTGCCTCTATGGGTCTCAAAGTTGAAAACAAACTCTTGATTGTGGGAGATATACAAGCCTTGGGTTATAAACCA
Source organism: Carlito syrichta (assembly GCF_000164805.1). NCBI lineage: Eukaryota > Metazoa > Chordata > Mammalia > Primates > Tarsiidae > Carlito > Carlito syrichta. The sequence continues at coordinate 518,342 of NW_007141947.1, read as the reverse complement.
TAATAAAATTGAGAAAATACAGGAGAGATTGAAAGATAATATGCCAAATTTCCTTCCTGAAGTTCTGGTGTGTAGCTTCATCAACAACTACAGATATCTAGGTATAAACTTTCCAACATAGAGAAATTCATTCTCTGGGCATTGGAGACTCAGAAAGGGGAGGGGGGATGTGGTAGAGGGACAAAAAAAATCACCTATCAGGTACAATGTGCATAGGTGGGAGTGGTGGGTACACTTAAAGCCAGACTTCTTTGCCACTATACAATGCCACCATGTAACCAAAAACAATTTGTACTCCCTAAAGCTATTGAAATAAAGAAAACAATTTCATAAAAAGAGAACAATCATTCTCTAATTGGAAGTATACAGCTTTTCTTATTTTCCTTTAACACCCCCTTCAATGTGGGGTTACTTGGACACGATTAGGTATATAATGTTCCCCCCTTCAATGTGGGGTTACCAGGACACGATTGGGTATATAATGTTGATTCAGCAAATCTTGAGAACTACAGTTCTCTAATCATGGCAATTAGTCCAGCTTTTAGCTCCAAGCCCCAAGCTGGGTCATTTCAAGTTCTTTTCTAGGACTTTTTTTTTGTTTTTAAATATAGAGTTGATTTTTAAAAGGGGGTTTTGTGTGTTGGGAAACAGTATGGGAAGTCATGATCAGGGTTTTCTGGGTGCTAGCAAACCATTCAAGAGAAACTTGTGTGCAGTAGGAAAGAATATAACAAGATGTAATAGAAACACAACGAAGAATTGGAGTAGTCCAGAGACGGGGTAAGGCATCAGGAAAAAAAGGAGGTCTTCAGTGTTTAGTCTTTTATAATCTCCAGTTCCAAGAATGCTTGAAGTCAGTACCTGGACTTGCCCAATTGCATGATGTAATTTTAAATTACATGTGTATCTAATGGTGTGAGTTGGGTTTCCGCCACTCATAACCAAAAGAGTTCTGATAAATATAGAGAGGGGAACGATTTGTCCGATGTTAAGACCCTGAATTAGTAGAGTAACTGGAATGAGAATTCCACTCATCCTGTTTTAAATGTACCAGACAAGAGTGAGAATTTAGGGCTCTGTTTCTTCACCTTGGTGTGAGCAAAGGTTGCCCCATGCTCACAAACTACTACCAGTTTTTATTATTTTTCCACACACATATCAAAACCATAAAAGTTTAGTGCCAGGCATATTCTAAAGGTATTATATAACTTTTTCTGCAACTTGTGAGGAAGATCTTGTTAGGTCTCTCTTTTGAAGATAAGGGAATGGATGCTTGAAGAAGTTACGTCACATGCCTCAAGACTCAGGACTGTTTAGTGTTGGAGCCAGGATTCCCAAATGAGGGCAGCCTGACCTCCCAGCAATGCTCTTGGCCACTGTGCTGTCCTTGACCTGTGCTAGAGTGTCAACTTCCTTCTTCTTGAATGCTAGGTATCCTCAGGAAATGACCTTTGGCCGGTCACTGATAGTACAGTATGAATTTACATTCCTTACAGGCACTTTTATTTGACTTTCTCATTGAAGAATGAAAGAGCAGGTGAAAGCCACATTTTAGGATAGAGGACGAGAAAGAGGAAAGGAAATCTGTCTTCTCGCAGTTTTTCCTCCAAGTGATCCCTCATTTGATGTTTCTTCCATTTAAGAGATTGCTGATCAAGACTGTTGAGGGTAAATTCTAGTACATCAGGAAATATAGTTAACATAAGCTTTCAAAAAGATTCACTGTCTCAGCCTAGATGTCATGGGAGCAGAATTTCCTTGCTGAACTAGTGGATCTGATTTGCTGGTGTATAAAACAAACCAATGTATTTTTCCTTCATTGATACCAAAGCACTTGATTTTACAGAATTCTCATATATCCTGATTACAGAATAAAAAATAAGAGCCCGAAGGGTAAAAATGTTGGCTAATGCAAACACTGCACCCTAAGTTTTGGTATCTGAACATGTAAGTCATTCGTTACTATACAGTATGCATGCCACTGTGAGTGGGCAGATGCATATTTGGACAAGTGAGACTTGGAAGTTATTTTCCTATGGTAATTTTTAAAATTAATATTTTTGTTAGAAAATAAATAGGCCTTTAAGTATAAGTGAGGCCAAATCTAATACACAAAATGATACAGACATCTCTGGCATTTGTTACAATGACTTTTGGCTTTTACCAGCAGTAGGGTTTAGCAAAGTTTTGCTGGGATGGCTGAAGAGAGCTCAGTGGGGGCTGCATGTTTAGACAGGGTGTGGCTGGGAAGCAGTCACAGAAGGCCCACCCTGGGTCTGGGCTGTGGGAACAATAAACACAGGGTAGTCTCCTATGTCATAGAAAGGAAGAGACCATCACTGAGCTCTTTGGAAGAACGGAACTGCAGGGTCTCCAGTGGCTTTGGGGCTGGTGTCATCTCATCCCTGAGGTCATCATCACAAATGTCTTTCTCACACACCAGATGGTCTCTGCCTTGGAGTTGGCAAGCTAAGGCTCCTCTTGTCCCAGTTGGCCAATACCTACAGGCTAGATTTGGCAGGATAAAAGTATATTTGGAACTGGGGAAGAGGGAAATATCGCCCCAAACCTGCTTAGGCAGTTTCACTCAGCAGATGGAGAACAGGGAGTCATGGGTCCTTGGATGGGTTCTGCTGCTTTCTAGTTCTGTGAATTTGGGCAAATTCCATTACCACCGTGAGTCCCGACAGTCTCATCTAAAAAGTGAGCAGCTACAGCTTGAAGAGACTTTAGAGATTATTTAATGAAGACAGGCTATGACTCTAAACATGAAGGGAAAATCCAAGGAGCCATTATTCCATTCCTTTTAGAATTTCTGAGAAATTCAAAATTCCCCATGTTTGTTCTTTGCCCTCAGGTTGGAAGTAAAGACACAAAAAATAGGTTATAGAGATAGAGCTTCTGACAGAAACATCAGAATCCCCCAGGACACATCCAGAGGACCTGTGTATTAATGTTTCCATAATATTTGTCTTTAAGTCAACTTACTCTTTCTCTAAAAAGAAATACATAAAAAGGAATCTTTATATTATTTGCAACCAAAAGAATTTTAGAACACTGCATTATTTTCATTATTTTTTTTCAATTACCTTCTAATTGAACATTGTTGCCTGCCAAAGGTTCTAGCCTGAAGCCTGTTCTTTCCCTAATGCTTGGTAATCTCCTCTTTTTAACAGGAATTAAAGACACACTGAGGCTGAGCCAAAACAGAACTTCCCCTTGATGTCATCAGCAAGTAAGAAAGTGAGTCCCTTTTTAATTATGTTCAGTGTCTGAGATTACATTGTTATTTTGTTCATGTTCTTCTGAAAAGAATCTCTAGCACAGTTAGTGGTACCTGGTTCACACATCTTCTGCAGTAGGAAATGGGTGAAGACTCTCTCATGCCTAGCCAGAAGTCCAGTTAAACACTTTTCTCCTTGATAAGCTGAAATCAGGCCTGTTTATCTGAAAAATGTTCTTGCAGAGGAAAAAACCCACACTTTTTTTGTTTAAATCACCATTTGCATCAGTGCGGGTTTGTATAGGTCTTTCATAAAAATAAGCAATTCTCTAACAATTCTGATCCTGCCCAATACTTTCTGGAGAGTGGTAGATTAGAAGCCTCAGAAACTAGTACCAAGCATTGCACAAGAAACCCCTCTACCCTTTGCAAAGTTCAAGCTTTTTGTGTACTGGTGAAGTTCATATACATATATAGACAGTCACAGAAGTCAGGCTCTTACTCACCACACAAAACACCCCAAGCAATTCCACATGAATGAATGAAGCAAAAACCCTGGGCACAGTGGTAGAAAAATCTCTGTTTTCCTTTGAAAAAATAAAATGTAATATTGAGTGTGCTAGTGAGCACTTGAGGAGGAGGGTACTGTTAATTGTGTTGATATGATGGAAAAATGATGTTAATCGCTAAAATAAGAAGATGCCAAAAAAGTGTACACATTTTAAGAAAGGAAAAACTGTATTAAAGTTGTAATACTCAATACATACCAATAACAAAAGATGAATACAAGTCACATTTGACTTCTGCAATTCCCAGAGGTGCTCAGAGTGGTTATCATCAGTGTCCAGACACTTCTGTTATGGCAAACTAAAAATAATAACATAGATAACATCTCTTAAAATGTGTATATATATTTTTTTAGCACCCCCATACAATGACTCAGGGATCTGGGTTCTCAAAAATAATCACATTTTTTTTCTTCTGCACTGTGGCTGTTCCCGGAGTAGGGGCCATCCAGCAGATCAAAGAGCTTAGGCTCCTTGATAGGAAATGGGGGTCCTGGGTATAGGAGTATATAGCTCTCCTTGTGTCACATATGTTGTCCCATTTACTTTATGAGAAAGAAAATGGTGGTGGTAGGGGGTAATTGCTTAGTTTATCACCTGAAATTGTGAGACACTTACTCATTACCTCCTTTCATCTTAACCATAATCACATTATACAGGTCAAATGATTCTACTTGTACAACCACGACTTGGAAGCTTAAAGAGATTGAGATGCTGCAGTTGGAAAGTAAAAGTCCCCTGGGATCCAATGAGGAGGGGGCTCTATCTCCACAGTCAGACTCTCACTCTATCAGGCTTTGTGAAATCTTCGGGCCCTGTTTGCCCTTCCTCAGGTTGAGTCTTCCTTCCCCATCCCTCTGAATGCCTTCCATCCTCTGCAACATGTGCTTCTGTTCTGTGAAAAACTCAACTAGAGCATTTCAGTATAGAAATGACATGTGTTGAAGACATTTATTTCTTACACAGACATACATACCACATATACATTCCTAAGACTGGAGTATGTTTGAAGGAAAAGAGTTTACTAGGATTTCTTCATGGAACCTCAATAGATTATATCTGGTGTTATTCTGCCCACAGTAACTCAAAGAAATACGTGCTGTTTTGAAGAAGATTTTAAGCTTGGGGGAAAGACTTATCTTTACTGGAGAATGCCTATTGAAGATGGAAAAAAGAATGCTCACTCTAATTTGACAGTTTAACTAGGGAGTTGAAATTTTTTTCTAAGTTGTGATCGCAATCTGTTACCTAGGCTGTAGTGCAGTGGCATGATCACAGCACACCACAGCCTCGACCTCCTAGGCTCAAGTGCTATCCTGCCTCAGCCTCCCAAGTAGCTTGGAATACAGGCTCATGCCAACATGCTCAGCTAATTTATTTATTTATAGAAATGAAGTCTTGCTATGCTGCCCAGGTCTGCAACTCCTGGGCCCAAGTAGTTCTCCCACTTAGGCCTCCCTGGGTGCTGGGACTACAAGCATGAGCCACTGTGTCCAGCCTGATGTTCTATATGAAATTAAATTGCTACAATTTGTCATAATGCCCTAGAATAGTTAGCATACTCTAGCTACATTTACAACTTGCATTCTTTAACACATGCTTTTATTGAGAACCTACTGTGTGGCACATATGAGAACCTACAATTTGTCATAATGCCCTAGAATAGTTAGCATATTCTAGCTACATTTACAACTTGCATTCTTTTATTGAGAACCTACTATGTGCCACATATTGTACTAAGGATACCAGTGTGAATGAGCATTAGGATTAAGAAAAAGGCACAAACTGTGATGGGCACAAGCCTTTGATGGGGAGCTTAACCTAGCCGAGACTCTAGAGAAGCCTCCCCCCAAAATGTGATTTTTAAAGTTTGCTTCCAAGGAAGAATGTATGCAGGGTCAGAATTTCCCAATATGGAGGCATTTTCAAATGGGGTTTTCTTCAGGGATATATAGTTCCAAAAAACCTTTCTGAACAATGAATTTTCTATACTTGATTCACCTTTGTATCTCTTGGACCTGGTTATTAATCACTTATTATTAATCACTTATTATTAATCACTTATTAAGTGATAAATGTATTGCTAGATTCATATAATGATGCATTGGTTTTATTAGTCATGCATTTATTCATTCAACACAAATTCTTATATTTACTCATTATATAAGAATCATATTGAATACCTTCAAGGCATATTTGAAATAAAATTCAAATAGAAAAACGAACCTCTTAAACATAGCATCAGTTATCTCAACTATAGATAATAGAAATCTAACCTGGAAGAAGGTAAAGACTGATATAATTTATTCGTTTGTTTAAATTTAAAAAAAACTTGTTTGAGGTAAATATATATGTCATAAAATTTACTATTTTATTCATTTTTAAGTGTCCAATTCAGTGGCATTAATTGCATTCACAATGTTGTACTACTATTTTCAAAACTTTTTCATCACTATAAACAGAAACCCTGTAGTCATTAAGCAATAACTCTATCATTCACCTCTGACCCCCAATTCCTCTAAATATACTCCGTGTTTCTACAACCTTGCCTGTTGTAGCTATTTCATATTAGTGGAATCATACAATTTTACCTATGTGTCTGGCTTACATCACTTAGCATAATCCTTTCAAGTTTCATCCATGTTGTAGCATGAATCAAAATTTCTTTCCTACTTATGACTGAATAATGTGTAGTTCTATGAATATGCTACATTTTGCTTATCCATTCATCAGTTAATAGACACTTGGTTGTTTACACCTTTTGGCTACTATGAAGAATGATGCAACGTCTGGTGTAGAAGTATCTGTTTTAGTCCTTGTTTTCGGTTCCTTTGGGTATATACCTAGGAGTACAGTTGCTAGGCCATGTGATAATTCTGTTTATCTTTTTTAGGAATTTCAGGTTATTTTCTACAAGAGCTGCACCATTTTATATTCCCACCAGAGATGTAAAATGTCCTACTTTCTCCATATTTTCATCAACATTTGTTATTTTCTACACGTATATTTTTGAGTATAGCCATCCTAGTAGGTGTGACATAGTATCTTACTGTGGTTTTGATGTGCATTTTCCTTATGATTAATAATGGCAAGCATCCTTCCTTGGGCCTGTGGCCATTTGTATATCTTATTTGGAGAAATATCTACTCAAGTCTTTCACCCATTTTTAAAAAATGAGTTGTTTGTCTTTTTGTTGTTGAGTTACAGTTCTTTATATCTTTTGGTTATTGAACTGTTAGCAGATATATGATTCAAAATCGTTTCTCACATTCTGTAGACTGTCTATTCATTTTTCTTGATAATATTCTTTGATGTACAAATGTTTCTAATACTGATGAAATATGTTTGTTTCCTTGTTGCTTCTGCTTGTGCTTTTGATATCATACCTAAGAATCCATTGCCAAATCTTGTTCATTTAATTTTGCTTTCAACAAATATTAACTCTTACCCTATATTTGACAATGTGCTAGGCACTAAAGATAAATAAGGCAGAAAAAGCTCCTGTCCACATGAAGCTTATGTTCTTGTTAAAGAAGACAGTAAATAGACTAGAATAGATAATATTAGATAGTAACAAGTTCTATGATGAAAAATAAATATAAAGTTTATGATAATAATACAATATCAAGGCCAGGTACTGTGACTCAGCTCTGTAATCCCAGCATTTTGGGAGACCGAGTTGGGAGGATTACTTGAGGGCAGGAATTTGAGACCAGCCTGGGCTACATAGCAAAACTCTAGTACTATAAAAAATTTAAAAATTAGATAGGTGTGGTGGTGTGTTCCTGTAGCCCCAGTTAGAAGGCTGAGTTAGGGGGACTCACTTGAGGCCTGGAGGTTAAGCTTCAGGGAGCCATGATTGTGCCACTGCACTCTAAGAAGACAGAGCAAAACCCTGTCTCAAGAATAATAGTGAAAATAATAATATAACATCAGAATATAACAGGATAGAGTCACAGGGTGAAGGAAGGGGTACTTAAATGGTCAGGGAAGCCTCCTCTGAGGAGTTAATAGGTTCCACTGAAACTTGAATGATGAGAAGGGTCCAGATATTTAAGGGTCTAGAAGAAGATTCAACCTCATTTTATGAAGAACCACACATGAATCAGTCCACTTGCTATAATGGCAGAGCCAAGATTTGTACCCAGGTCTCTCAACTGCCTTTTGAAACCAATTGTATTATACATTTCAAGAATAATCAGCAAAGTTGAATAACTTAATAGTTTAATGCTAGTGGGAGAAAAGGCAAAGGGTGAAAAAAATGGAAGGAATCTTTACATATCAAATTTGTGCACTCCTTGGCAACCATGAGGGATTAATCAAATGATATATTAACTTGACCAGTATTTTGACACACTTCCCTGGAATGTAGGCTCCCAGATTTGTTCAAGATCAATAAACAACATTTCTCACAGGGTAGGGAGGCAGGCACCCTGATCAGCTATCCTATGACGGAATGCAGTGTACACATTCCATTCTCCAGACCCAACACTAGCTATAGCAGGATTTTTGGGTGGTGGAGGAAAATCAAGAAGATGCAAACTTTGGTCTTTGGTGGACTCATCTGATAAATATTGGAATGAAAAATTGTCTTTCTCAGTCCCTAGTGTTGGAGGGTAAAACATGCGGGTGGCTCAGTGCACAAGGCACATTCCACACTTGCAGGATGACAGGGAACCAAGCCCAGCTTCCAGAGTTTTTCTGGACCCCAGACCTAACTCTGCTCCTTGGGAAAGTACCACCCAAAAGCAAACACACCCCAGACACACTGCATTCTCCCACAGCACAACTCCCAAAGAGTTGCATTTCTCAGCAGGATCTCAGCTTTTACAAAACAAAGAGTAAGAGAAGAACTTTCTCTAGGGAGAAGAATTTATTTTGGATTCCCCAGGAATTAGCATTATTTGGTACCATTGTCTAACTTGAGTAGCAGAAAAAAAATGTCTCTTTTGGGCTTTGGTTAGTCTTAATCACCATGAACTTCCACCACCCCTTCTTGTTCCAAACAGGGAATTTTAAATCCCAAATTCACTTCTCCAATCTTAAAATGCCCATAGCATTTTGTTCCACTTGGGACATTTTCCAAATTCTGTTTCCTATTTCTGTTGGGGCTTTTTTTTTTTTTCTCAACATTTCCTTTATTATCCTGCAACATTACACATCTCTGAAAATAAGGGTCATATCTTATTCATTTTTGCCTCTGCCATGGCAGCTACTATACTTGGCCCAAATAAGTTCTCAACATTTTTTTATGGCATGTACATTTGGTAAATCCTGAAAACTGTCTCAAATTTTGGCCGTACTTTTACAAAGCTTGCAGCTGCCATTGCTGGTTTATGCCTAGCTGTAATAAAGTTAACACAACAGCCAACTCTGATAAATATATGAGGTAGAAATTATAAAGAAAATGATGTCATGTTATCACATCGCAAAATCTAATTGCACTGTCTCAAAAGAAGAGAAATAAAATATTTTTAAAAAATTTACCACTGAGAATATGTATTAATACAATAAATGTCATAATGTATATACTGTCTAAATATCTACAAATCACAAGTGTAAGGCCGATGGAAAAAATACAAAAAAGAAAGGTCCTGCCAGGTGCAGTGGCTTACACCTGGAATTCCAGCATTTTGGGAGGCCAAGATAGGAGGATTGCTTGAACCCAAGAGTTTAAGATCAGCCTAGGCAACACAGAAGATGTTGTCTCTATTAAAAAAAAAAAGAAAATTAAAATTTTATTAAAAACAGAAAGGTCTCTTTTAGAGCAAAATACTTGGAAATTAATACTATAAACAACATATTTGTGCATAAGTGGTAATATTATAAATTATGTTAAATGTATATATAGCAAAAAGACAGCAGGAGAATGGAAATACTCATTCACTTTGACTCAGTGCTTTCTCCCAGGAGAATTAATGTTAAAAAAATCTGCCACTCATACCTGGAATCCCACTACTGTGGGAGGCTGAGTAGGAAGAATTGCTTCATCCTAGGAGTTTGAGACCAGTCTGGACAACATAGAAAGACCTCGTCTTTACAGAAAATAAAAAATTTGCAGGGCATGGTGCCATGTGCCTGTAGTCCCAGCTGCTTGGTGGGAGACCGACGAGGAGGATTACTTGAACCTGGGAATTTGAAGCTGTGGTGAGCTGTGATTATGCCACTATATTCCAGCCTGAGCAACAGAGGGAAATACTCACACACACACACACACACACACACACACACACACAAAGAAAGGAAGGGGAAGAGGAAGAAGGAGGAGGAGGAAGAAGAAGAAGAAGATGAAGAATTATATCGATAGATAAAAAGCAATTATTTACTAATACAAGTGGGATGCTTTTATATTTATACAAAATTTGAGTGAAAATTTTAGTTTTAATACTTTCGATGTTTTAAGATTTATAGTTCAGGCGCTAATATATCAGACGACTTAAATCTCATTACTAGAATATATAACAGCAGAAATGAAGATATATTTTAATACTAGTTTAAAAATACAAATGTCCATGATTACAAACAGGCAAAATATAAATACATATAAACAAAAACTGGTTAATTTTGGTAATTTTGCTGAGGTAACTGTATTAAAAATATTGTGAAAACGAAAAGGGTTTTAGAAAAGTGTTTTAAACAATTTTTGTAATTTAAAATATAACAAACTAGAAATGACATAAGAAGAGGAGTCAATAAGAACTAAGGCTTGTTTGATAAAATAAGATACTGCTTGTGTGATGTCCATTTTTCTCCTCCGAAATGAAGAGAAGATCAAACTTATTTTTGAAAAGCATAAACTATGATCCTAGAAAGGATAGAATGATCACTTGCATAAAACCAGTTATCTTCCTTCAGGGACTCTGACAACAATTCTAGGGTCTCAAGTTTCATCAGAGTCATTTTCAATAACTTTTGAATTTTATTAGAGAATAGAAGGATATTATTAGATTAGCAACACTCAAATGTTCTAAACTGTGGGGTGTCTACATAGTCACTTCCAGAAACCAAAGAAGTGGTTTAATCTTTTTAAGAAAAACAATCTCTCAAGAGTCCAATGTCATGGTTATATTGATGAACATTTATGAATGAGTGTCAATACTAATGCAGTTTGTGAGTTTGTGCCACAGTAACTCTACATCCTATATTGATGGTTTTATTACAAGGCTGGTGGACTAGGGACCAAACATATCCCGGTTTCAGAGAAGCATTTGGTGAAGTTTCCCCGATAGCCATGTATGCAGAATTATGACATGGGAACTAGATGGTAGGACTGCTGGACACAATCATAAATGATGGAAAAGCTCCATCCAGCCAGGGTTGATTAATGACTTCTTGTTAACTTGGTGGGAGGTCTGCAGCGGAATGACATGGGAGCACTCCCTGGCCCTGTCCTGTTTGTCATTTTTTATCAGTTCCTTGAGTTGAAAGTATGCTTATCACATTTTCAGCTGTCACAAAATGGGGAGGGATTGCTAATAGCACAGATGACAGAACCAAGACACAGTGAGATCAACAAGCGGGAACAGTGGACTGAAAACTATAAGACAGAATTTAATAGGGAGAAAAGAGAGTCTTACTTTTTGAGCTAATGGTAAAATCAATACATTTAATATGGAAGACATGAAATTTAGTTAGGAAACAGAGAAAAGAAATTGAATTTTAAAAATCTGTGCCAGGACATATATGGGTCTCTGAAGTAATTAGGACATTTACATTTAAAAAATCAGAGTGTTTATGTCATGAAATCTGACAGTCCTGTCTACTTTTATTTTGGAGTACATATGGAGGACGGTGTCTATATAGGAATCTCACATTTCAAGAGGTTCATAAAACATTAGAGAGGAATCAGGAAGATCAACAAAACAGTGAAAGAAAAGAAAAAGCCAACATATCCTAGATATTTATTCTGTGCCTGGCACTATGCTGTGCTCTGAACTTTATTTGTTCTCATAAGCCTTATGTCATGGGTTCTGCATTCTTCAATTTGTAGATGAGGAGACTGAGACTAAGAATTTAAGGAAATTGCCCAAAGATTAATGGCTAGCAAAAGGGCAGCTGCAATCCCAGGACTATAAATTCTTTAAGCCCAAGCTCACTTTGTCTTTTAGAAAAACCATCCAAATTTATTGTGGACACAAGAATTGTATTCATATATTTAAAGCATTATCTCATAATTCCACAGAAGAAACAGATATGTGGCCCTCCAGATACAAGAACCAAGGTCTTTGGTGCAATTTCACAGGGCAACTAATTTTTACTTGATTTAAGGAAGAGGTTGTAATGAGCAGAGTTGTCTGACAGTGCAAAGATCTGTTCACATACTTCTTGAATTTTTCTTTACTAGGGCTGTTTAAGCAGAGAATAGAAAGTCACCTATCATAAATATGTGGAAAGAATTCTTCACTCTCTTTAGTACTAAGAGCAAAGTTGAACTCAATGAACTGTACCACTCCTTACAAGACTAAAAGTTCTGAGTCTGTAAGTCAAGCCCATAAGAAATTCAATTGTATTAAGAAAGGACCAGTTTGACAACTTTTCTGCTTTGGTACTTTTGAGTTTAATCTTATTAGCATTCCAGATTGCTGGAATTTAGTTTCCATCTTCACAACTTGCTAGCCCTGTGACCATAGATCAGCTACTCAGCATGAATTTTCCCATGTGCAAAATGGAGATAATAAAGATGCCTTGCAAGGAGTTGTGCAAACATTACACGAAACACTCATTTTAAAAAATACAAAGTACGATCCCAAAACCATAGCAAAATTACAATAACTGTTAATGATTGATAGTAACAGTGTTGTGATTGTAGTTATAATAAACACAGTGACTAGAGATGTTTTCCAGAGGCTTGTTTTTTCTTTTTCTTTTCTTTTCTTTTTTTTCCCTCTCCCCTCCCCTTCCCTCTCTCTCCCCTCCCCTCTCCCTCCCCTCCCCTCCTACTCCTCCATCTCCATCTCCATCTCCATCTCCATCTCCATCTCCATCTCCATCTCCATCTCTATCTCTGTCTTTCTTTCCTTCTTCCTGCTTTAGGCAAGGATTTCAGGTTGTTTAATGAGGTGGTTTCAGCCTTGGATGGACCAGGATTCCTGAGGCTCTGCCTTTCCTATGACTGCCCTGCACAGCTTGCCTTTGAATCACAGCAGCCCCAGGGAGACTTCCCAAGATTCAGAGGGAAGAAGGACACAGGCATGGAAATCCATATGGTTTCAGTTGACTTAGGAGACAAACAAAGACAAAGAATCTCTCTTTTTTCTTCTTGCTGTTTGTATTTCTAAAATGTCTTATTAATCTTTGACATTTATGCACGGTCTGTTTATTTTAATGTAGCATTCAACTCATTTGGAAGTGTGTACAATATAAAACAGTCCTTCATCAACCCTATACTCAATGCCTTCTTCAAGACACATCCACACATCTCCAAAAGGTGAGCCTTGGTGAGAATTTGATGTATCCTAGTGGATATAAATATGTCCAACCACAAAGAGTACCCACTTTACTATTTCACTTATATCCTCAACAATCATGTGCAGTGTTACCACTTTATATGCAATGAATATGAAGATCAGAGAGGTAAAGTATGTGGAACATTCTCCTACAGGCAGTAAATAGCAGTTACGGGTGGAATTCTGACATCGCTATCTAAATCAGAGGATCCTTATCCCAAGACCAAGCTGCCTTGGGGTTGTGTAAACCAGTCTTCTGAATTATGACATTAAAAAAATCATAAAAAAGAATTTAAAATCAAAATTGAAATCGTTAGTATTGGCCATTGAAACTTTCATATTTAAGAGAAAACTAATCTTATAAAACACGGTAAAGAAATACATAACCAAGGCCTTTACTGTCCAAGAATGTGTCATAATTATTTTCTTTAAAATGGAAGACAAAGCAATAACACTCCTACATTTTGAGGCAATGTAGACATTTTGATATGTTTGGAATGAAAAATGATTTGATAGATCCTCAATTTCTAGCTAGTTTAGTCTTTTCCTACCACCAACTCATGGGAGGAGTTCAAAACACTGCAATTCAGGGGGAAGAAAATGTTTGTCTTTTCTTCATAACACTTCCTTTTTTAGGAGTTGTTTATTTAATAATCAGAATAAGACTTTTTTGTTTGTTTGTTTTTTGCAGGCTTGGCAAGTGGCTACCAGTTTTGGATTTATTCTGATTTGATTAATTGAACCACAGAGAAGACACGAGAGTAAAACTGACTAGTTGTTTCCATTTTTTGGAAACTAAACATTTGGTTTTGCTGCATTTTTTTGCCTGTATACATGAGACCACAGTGTTATACATTCTTTATTCCACTATTGAATTTAGAACATTTCATGTTTTATTTTTTGATGCCTTTGCTTCCTGAGGGGTAACTGATTTTCAATTCAGAGCTCATTGTACATGAAATGTGCAGATCATGGGTAACATGTCTATGACAGGTCCTTGGTGTGGCTAACGGGCTCTTCCATCTGTCACAGGATGACATGTGGTCAGGTTATACAGACCAGAGTTTCCCAGGCAACCGAGTCATGCCCTATGGGGATTCCTTGGGAAGTTGAAAAAAGATGTGGGAGATGAGAGGTCTGGAGCCACCAGGTCTCCTAGCCATTGTTTGCTTTCTTTTGTCTTCTTGCCTGCATTCCCCATAGTCATTCTAAGTGGAGTCTCCAGTGTGGGGAACACATTTCATTTCTAGCACTCCAGAAGGTTCTTGGGAACACACAGAATTTAAAAAAATTTTAATAGCTTAATTCTTTAAACTATTAATAAAGTCACATGAGATAAAATCATTTTAAAATTTATTTGTAAAAGAAAACAAATTACATGATTATAAGTAAGTAGTTCAGGTGGTATGCAGATTTATTAAAACAAACAAAACTGAGTTTGGCACACAAACAATTAGACTCAGTTTCCAAAATTTCTGTCATTCTGTTTTATTTTAATTTATGTTTTTTTTCCTTATTTCCTAACGATAACGGTAATGATATCTAACACTTTATTTTCTTTCAAATTCACAAAATTTCTATCTATTTATCTGATCTTCCATATATATATAATTTTTTTTTAAACAACAAGGAAGAGTTATTATTTGTTGGCTGGAGGGAGAAACCTGTAAAACTGCCTTCTGGTTCATGTTAAAAGAGCTCGGTATGGAGTTAGGGCTTTTTGTTAACCTCAGCTTCATCGTTCATTAGTCAACTGCCCTTAGGTAAGTAAACTTGGGTTATTTGACTTCTGTGTAGCTCAATTTCTTTCTCCCTAAAACAGGTAGAATAACAGTACCTTTCTCATTGGGTTACTTTGAGAATTCAAAATTAATGCATTAAAATGCTTAGTGTGGTTCCTAGTATAATGTAAGACCCAATAAACTCTAGTCATTATTTATTCTTCTCATTCTCATCATGTTTCTAACATGCTATTACTCTACCTGCCTTCTTATTTCACAATGGTTAATATATGAAGGGAAGCATGTTTCAGACTGTTGGTGTGTAACACCTCTATATTGAGATTTTTGGAGTCATTATAAACACTGTCAGGTTGCATTATTCATTAGTATTATCCTTTGTAACTTAAGAGGTTTCAGACAATATTCTTTGTTCCTTGGTGATTTTCTCCAGTATAAAGTCAACTCATGGTTGTTGAGTGGAAACACCTTTGGAGTTAAACAATCTTCAAATTATTTTTTTGAATATGACATTTATGACATGCTGCTCCCAAGTTCTCAGAGGTCCAAGCAAAGACAAAGTAAAACTCCTCGAATCAATCCTAAGAATATGCTTATGTCTATTTAAGGATACAATTGTGCCATTAGTCATTCTTTATATTTGCTTTCTAGTAGTAACAGTCCCCGTTTTTTGTTGTTAAATTTTTAGCCACTAAATAAATAAACACCCATAAAACACAATGACAGTAAGATTCAGGTCACTCCCATTACTTTCTTGTTTAAATCTATGTAGGTTTCTGATGCTAATTAAAATGAATGTTAAGAGAAGGTTGATTGAGCTGATGTAACCAAATGTCTGGAATGAGAGGTCCCACCTTATTTTTGCTGGCTGCATGTAAACCAGGCTCTGTGAGGTTGGGGGTTACTCCCAACATTCTAGAAACACCTCATTTGTCCTACATTTTGGTATCTCTTACACTTTCTGATGCTTGCATTTTAATGTTATTGTAAGAGGCATAAGAGATGACAGTTCTGAAAGAGATAAGTCCTTCTAAGGTAATATGGACTTTTAAAAATGATGAGTTTAAGCAGGGCGAGAAGGTTTAGATAGAGAAATCGACATCATCTATCCAGAGATATGTAATACAGGGTTGCTTTTACTTCCCTAGAGAAGAACAACATAACAAAGATTGCCTAATCTATCTTTTAAAAATGAATCTTACTAGGTTTAAATCATGCATAGGTTTAAATCATGGGACATGCTGCTCCCATCATCTCAGAGGACCAAGCAAAGACAAAGTGAAACTCTTTGAATCAATCCTAAGAATATACTTATGTCTATTTAAAGATGCAATTGTGCCATTAGTCATTCTTTATAATTGCTTTCTAGTAAAAATCCTCGTTTTTTCATTTCTTCAATGGGATAGAAGTTTAAAATTAATGCTTAATTTTACTGCATGGAATGCAAAACTCAAACATGCTCTCTCCCCTCCACCCCTGACTCTATTTCTACAATTACTAAAAAAGTTAAGGGGATAGATATTATTCATTCAACTCGTGATTTATTCATTTAAGTCTCCTATAAATAATATTAAGAGCCTGCCTTGTTACTGGCACAGGGTAATGATTGCTACTGTTGCTGAGCATTTGGTATGTGCCAAATGTCATATCATTTGATCCACACAATACATGTATGAGATATGGACTGCCGTTCACCCATTTTATGTATGGGAAGACTGAAGTTTGGGGGAATAAGACACTTTTTCAGATAGTAGAGCCAGACTTTGAACCCAGTAGACTGCTCCATTCTTATTTTTTAAAATCCTTTCCCCCATTCTCTTCTTTTTTTTGGATATCATTATACAAACTTTTATTGAGATCCTGCTATCCATGAGTCATATATACCAGAGTCTCTGGAGGCTGGATCATGAGACCGGTTGTCTTCTCGCTCTAGGCTCTCTTTGTTTCAACCCTGAGTCTTAGATGTGAGAGTCATGTCACATTTTGATATCTTTAGCCCAAACCTTTTCTCTAAGATCCTATTTGAGGCTTATACCTCTAAGTCTCAAAAGCAGCTAAAACTCAACTTTTTAAAAGCTTAATTAATGCCTATAATCCCATTGCTGTGGGAGACTGAGGCAGGAGAATCACTTGAAGCCAGGAGCTCAAGACCAGCCTGGGCAACATAACAAAACTCCACCCCTACAAAATTTTTTTTTTTTTTAAAAAGGGCCAAGGTGAGAGGATTGCCTGAGCCCACAGTTCAAGACCAGCATGGGCAACTTCACAAGACCTCATCTCTACAATAAATCAAAAACTTAGCTGGGCGTGGTAGCGCATACCTGTAGTTCTGGCTACTTGGAAGATTGAGGAGGAAGGATCGCCTGAGCCCAGCAGGTTGATGCTGGGGTGGCAGTGAGCATGCTACTGCACTCCAGCCTGGGCGATAGAGTGAGAATCCAACTGAAAAAAAAAAAGAGGCAAGAGGATTACCTGAGCCCAGGAGTGCATGCAATGAGCTGATTGTGCCAATGCATGCACTCCAGCATGAGTGATAAGGCAAGAAGCTGTCTTTTAAAACAAACAAGTAAGTAGGTACTTAATTCTGTGCGTCTCACCACTCACTCTTTCCTAAACCAGATGGCTTTCAGAGGTGTTACCTCATTTAATTATTTTTTCATTCCTCTAGCCATGCATCCCCAAAACAGGACCTATCCTGGACACCTTTGTCTCCCTTACCCTAGGACTTGGGATAGACTCTTCCCAATGCCTCTTACTTCCTTCCCCGTTTTAAATCTCCACCTTCACCACACTGGTCTTCCCTACATCTCCTCTGACCTGAACAACTGCTGTATCCTCCTCACTGTCATTTCCACTCTTGTCCTTTCCCGACCCTTTCTTCATGAACCAACCCCATTTTGATTTCTCCAAATGTCATTTGCTTCTTTGCCCCTGCCCCTGTCTTCAAATTCTAATGGTTGCCTGTGGATCTTATAAAAAGAGTAACATCTTCCACATGACTCCAAGTATCTTTTACTTGTCCTGTCTCATAATTCTATGCCTTTTGATTCTTGCACTTTGGCCTCCCTGATCTTTTGTCAGGTGAATGAGATACTTTCATCCAGGTGAAAGGTCTTGGCACATGCTGTTTCCTTTGCCTGAGAAACCACCTTTGTTTCAAATTTTACTAACATAATTTCTTTTCTTTTCTTTTTTAAGTTGGAACCTCACTCCTTCGCCCAGGCTGGAGTGCAATGTCACATATGCTCATGACTACTCCAGCACTGACCTGCTGGACTCAGGCGATCCTTCCGCCTCAGCCTTCCAAGTACCCGGAACTACAGGTGCACACTACCACACCTGGTTAACTTTTTGATTTATTGTAGAGATGAGGTCTTGCGATGTTGCCCAGGCTGTTCTCGAACCCATGGGCTCAGGCAATCTTCTCACCTCAGCCTCCCAAAGTGTGGGGATTACAGGCTTGAGCCACTACGTCTGGTCAACATAACTTCTTTTTCTTTTCTTTTTTTTTAGTTGGGGTCTCACTCTGTTGCCCAGCCTGGAGTGCAGTGGCATGATCATGGCTCGCTGCAGCCTCAACCTTCTGGGTTCAGGTAACCCTTCTGCCTCAGCCTCCTGAGTAGCTTGGGACTACAGGCACATGACACCACTAGGGCTAATCGTTTAATTTTTTGTAGAGATGAGGTCTCACTATGTTGCCCAGGCTGGTCTTAAACTCCTGGGCTCAGGCAGTTCTCCCACCTAGACCTCTCAAAGTGCTGGGATTATAGATGTGTGCCACTGTGTCCAGCCACCAACGTCATTTCTCTCCTTTTCTATCTCAACTCAAATACTATTTCCTCATAGAAGCTTTCCTTAACCTTTCGTATTGGATCAGGTCTTTCGGAATTATGTTATTAAGAAACTTTGTATATTTTAATTAAAGCACCTTAAATAATTGATGCTTATACGCTTATTTGTGTGTTTATTTAAAATCAGTTCTCTTGTCTGGAAGGGAAGATTGTGAGAACAAGGACAATCTCCCTTTCTATTTACCATTGCACTCTACTATGCCTGGCATAGGGCCTAGCACACAGCAGTAGTTCAACAAATATTTAAATAAATACACTTATGTGTCTTAGTCTATTTGTATTGATATAAAGAAATACCTAAGGCTGGGTAATTTATTTTTATTTATTTATTTTTTATTTTTTGAGTTAGAGTCTCACTCTGTTGCCCAGCCTGGAGTACAGTGGCGCGCTCATGCTCAGTTCAGGTGATCCTTCCATCTCAGCCTTCCAAGTAGCTGGAATTACAGGCATGCGCCACCACACCCAACTAATTTTTTTTGATTTATTGTAGAGATGAGTTCTTGCCAAGTTGCCTAGGTTGGTCTCGAACCTGTGAGCTCAGGCCATCCTCTCACCTCCGCCTCCCAAAGTGCTGGGATTACAGGTGTGAGCCACTGTGCCTGGCTGGGTAATTTATTTTTTAAAAAAGGTTTATTTGGTTCACAGTTTTGAAGGCTGTAGAAGAAGCATGGTGCCAGCATCTGCTTCTGGTGAGGGCTTCAGGCTACTTTCACTCAGGGTGGAAGGGGGACTAGCATATGGAGGGATCTCCTAAAGAGAGAGAGAGAAGGCCAAGGCGGTGGAAAGGAGCTCCTTTTAATAACAAGCCTTCGAGGGAACTAACAGAATAAGAATTCAGTTATTATCTCAAGAACAGCACCAAGCCAGTGCATGATGACTCAAGTCTATAATCCCAGCACTTTTGGAGGCTTAGGCAAGAAGATTGCCTGAGCTCAGGGGTTCAAGACCAGCCTGAGCAACATGGTGAGACCTTGTTTCTACAGTACCTCAAAAAATTAGCGGGATGTGGTGGCACATGCCTGTGGTTTCAGCTATTTGGAAGGCTATCGCCTGAGCCCAGTAAGTTGAGGCTGCGGTGGCCATGAGTGTGCCAGTGCACTCCAGCCTGGGTGACAGAGTGAGACTCTGACTCAAAAAATAAAAAATAAAAAGAACAGCACCAAGCCATTTTTGAAGGATCTAACCCCCCTTAATCCAAACATCTCACATTAAGCTCCACCTTCAATAATGGGGGAGGGTGTCACATTTCAACATGCAGTTTGCAAGGACAAATATCTAAACTATAGCAACATGATAAGATGATTACATAATGAAGTAACTTTTGTATTCTGGTTATTTGTGAAAACAACAACAACAATCTTTGTCTTAAGAGCAGGGATTCACAAACTTTAGTGGTGATCAGAATCCCCTGGTTAGCTTGTCAAAACAGAGTGCTGAGTCCCACTCCCAGAGTTCCTGATTCAATAGGTGTGGATGTGTCCAAAATTTGCTTGTCTAATGAGTTTCCTGGTGATGCCTATACTGCTGATCTGGGAATCACACTTTGAGAACTACTGCACTGGCCTATACACAGTTTTGGAAGTCAGCTCTTACATGTCTGTTCCAAACATTTTTGAGAAAATATTTCTCTCTCATTTACTACACTGGGCATAACCTTGGATGCTTTCAGAGATGAACAAGTATGCCCTTTCCTTAGTTATTTCCAGACCTGGGAGAAGCTTAGTATTTCAACAGTTGTGCCTACTATTGCTCAGGAATTCAATTTCCAGTAGCAATTTGCTTAATAGTAACTCTCCTGATTTTCAACAGGGACAAGTGCCCACAACTGAAAATAAAATGGAGAAGGAGATGGAGAGTCTTAGGTTTCAAACATCTTTCACTGAGGAATTAATTTTAAAGAGGCACACAACAATAAAACATGAACTGAGTCCAGACACCATCATTCAGGGCAAGCTTACCCTCTGAAACTGGCACTGTTCCAGCTTGGAACCAGGTGCCTCTCTTGGATCTGAGTCAAGTGCCCTGCGGCCACCTACAAAGCATTCAGGTAGGATCCTGAAAGCCCCTCACCTCCGCCTGCCCTGCTTGATTACTATTTCAGGTCCCGCTAGAGGACTCCCAGCTGGCTGGCCAAGGTCCAGCCGCTCAGGCTTGACCTTCACGTTATCCTCGCAGGAGAATGGGCAGATCATCAGGAGAAGGGAAGACTATTGGATAGCTGTCTTTGCTTGGGGCTCGACTCGAAAGGATATTGTTTACATGTTATTACCTTGTTTATAGCTTATTATCTTGGGGCTAGTGGATGCAGAAAGAAATAGGAAGACCAGACAATCAAAGCTGAGATCCTGGTCTTAATATGGAACAAAACAAAGTAATTGGACATTTTGTGGGAGAAGGTAGTATAGAAGGGAGAAAGGTCAACTGTGCACAGAGAGGGGTATTTATAACGTGTCCTGGAGTCAATGAGCTCACTGGTTTTAAGCTAGTACCACAAAGCGGGGCTCAAGTGCAACTCAGAGGGTGTGCTGTGCTGTTTGTCCAAAGGATATGTGTTTGAGTACACATGTCTAGTTGCAACAAAGGCAGAGGATTTGTGTTTGTTTTGTCAATTATTTGAAAGTGCCTGGTGTGGTGACCATGAGAATATGTCTCACAAACATTCAGCTACAGGAAAGGTAATTAATCAAGGGCTCAGGACACACTTCCGGTGGGCTTCCTCAGACAATGAGCACATATAGGAGAGATGCTAAGGTAAGCTCATTTCTAGGAGACGTGGTACTCCTCTGATAGCTGGCTTTGGCTTGAGGCCTCTCAAATGACTTTCAGAACCTTCCTTATATTGCACATAAGTCTAAATTGAGTTTGAAGTCTAAATCTAACTTGTTAGAGTCTAAGTCTGTGGTTCAACTTAACTGTTTTTTCTTCGTTCCTTCACTTGGAGTCCTACCTGCATTTTGGTTTCCTAGCCTTGCCAGCTCCTTCCACTTCCTTTTGCAGACATTTCCCCTAAGATCCTTGCATGTTTAACCCTGATAATATGAGAGGGCACAGAGTGTTCTTTACTTATATGAAGAAATACAAATATTTACTGAAAAGGGGTGGATGGAGATTCTAAGACATTCTCTTCTTCAAGCTTTCACCAACACCATCTACCAGGATTCTCTCTCTTTCTGTTTTCTTTTCATTAATTTTTTTCCCTAACACACATGCTCACTCTTCTGCAGAGAGTCTTCAAGAAAGGTTCATCTTTCCTGGGGAATCATTTGACTTCTAGGTCCCCTACAATCATGGCCCCTTTTTAGACTACCTGTTTTTTCTCTCACTTCTACTCTGAAACCACCCACCTTAGCAAAAGGCATTCTTGGGATTCTGGGCTGAAAGCCTAGTATAATGACCCTGGTGGGGTCATTAAATACACAGAACAAGATAGCAGAAAAATCTTTTTAACAGCCTTCTGATGTAGACAATATGATTCCCAGTTGCTTTTTAGCTAGTAGGCAATTGTGTGTTGTGGCTATGAATCAGGAAACAAGTCTGATGCTATGTTGCCTTAGGATAGCTGTCCAGCCTCTCTGAGTTTACACTCTATTATTTGTTTAAAATGGAAGGCAAAGAGAAGATGGTGACATTATAGAGCTATTGTGATGTTATATAAGATAATATTGTATACCTTTTTTTTTTTTTTGAGTCAGTGTCTCACTCTGACACCAATCACGGCTCACCACATCCTTGACCTCTTGGGTTTAGGTGGTCCTTTCACCTCGGCCTCCTAAGTAACTGGGACAATAGTTGCGCACCACCACACTGGGCCAATTTTTAAAATTTTTTTTCTGGGGATGAAGTCCCAATATGTTGCTTAAACTGGTATTGAACTCCTGGGCTCAAGCAATCCTCCCACCTTGGCCTCCCAGAGTGCTGGAATTATAGGCATGAGCCACCATGCTCGGCTGGTCCTAGATCCTCGAATGCTCACTGTGTATTTACTATAAATATCACAAAACTAGTTACAGTAAGGAAACGGGTGCAAAGTATTTTCAGTCATTAGCACAACTTTTAGCGCCATCTATGTGACATATAAACAGTACTCAATAAATATTTGCTGAACTAATAACAGTTGACATCACGGTTTCTTAAGTTCAACACTATTGACATGTTGGGCTGAATAACTCTTGTCGGGGCTCTGTCTTGTGCAGTGTACAATGTTGAGCAGCATCCTTGGCCTCTGCCCAATAGATGCCAGTAGCAACCCCCAGCTTAGTTGTAATAACCAATAATGCCTCCAGACATTGCTATATGTGCCCTGCATGAGAAGTGTCCCTGGTAAAGAGCTACCACTGAAGACAGTGTGAACACAGCCCTGAATCTCGAAGTCTCAAAGTTCAGTAGAGTCATCCCACTTTATTTTAATTTGGGGTTTAATTTTCCATGTCCTATGACAGTGTAAAATACTGCATGTTTGAAGAGAATAGGGAAGAGAAAGCAGTCCTCACTGGAGGTGTTGGAGATGGTATGGAAGGGGTCCTTTGAAGAAATGTGAGCTCAGGTTGATGCTAAACAGAAAGGAGGAGTCCAATAATGACCTATGGAACTGACCTCCCATTGGTTACATTGATGAGAAGATACATGGGGTCAACCTGAACCCATGATGAGGAGATGGGACTTGGTTTCACTCCCAGCTCCATGGTGGAGAGAATGCATTCCAGTTTTCATATTTTAATAACTGACAACAGCTCTTTTTTGTGTTAAGTTAAAACAAATGATTAACATTTCCACCTTCTGAGGGCAATGATGCCCTTCACAGTCATGAGAAATTCATCTCTTCCCAGCTGCTGTTCACTTGTGGAAACTGGGTAAGCAGAAAGGGTGTCTGAAACCCCTTCTGTCTGTTATTCTGTTCTACTGAAGAGTGAGGCAAGGAACAAATGGCCTTTTATTTTTCAGAGCTCATTAATGAGTTATTTGATATTCTCAGATAGGTCTGGAACTGAATGGGGGTGGAAGCTAAATTGTTCTGCACAAAATGTAGGAGAAAAGGAGAGGAAGGGGAGTCTCTGGGGAATACGGAGACCTCAAGCAACATGGTGGGTGGCCAAATGACTTACAAGAAAGGGATATATGATATTCACTTTAAATTGGTTTCCACCTGTGTGATGTAAAACCCATTTGATGGTGACATGGTTGCACAACATCATGAATGCACTTAATGCAACTGAATCGCACACTTTTAAATGGTTAAAATAGTCAATTTTATGAAATGTGTATTTTACCACACAGTAAAATAAAACCAGTTTTGGTCTTCAAACTTTAGTTAATAACTACCCTCCATATACACACATGCATGCATGCACGCACACACGCACATGCATGCCTCCTTTAAGTCGTTTGGGACAAACAAAAGTAGCTACATATTATGACTGGCTGAGACTGATGCAGGACACAGGAGAGAATAATGGAAGAGTTAAGACTGGGTGAACATGAGAAGACAGATTCCTAGGAAGTCACTCAAATCTTGGCAAGGCTGCTAGACTTCCTGTAGTACATGACATTTAGGAATCACATTGATTGTGTTCACATTTTAAGGGAAAGGGTAGACTCGGCTGTCATCTTGCTTGCACAGAAGGAACAACAACAAAAAAGGATTCTAGAAGACTGTACTTTGTGTTGTAGCGTGGAATTTATCAGTTGCTGCTTATATTACCTATCTCAGAGGACAGTTGTAAGAGTCAAAGGAATTAGATAGCTATTCAAATTAATACATACTAGTTTTTGTTATCTGATGCTACCTTTTCACACACTATTCCCTCCCTCTGCATCTGTTAAATGATTTATTTTACGTCATATTGCATCCCTTTGATAGTTATTGTCTTTGAATTTTCTTCTCTAAGGTTTTATCTAAGGCTCTTATCTCCAGCATGTCCTGGTTTTTTTGCTTCTCTCAACTCCTTTTCCCTATAATTTAAGCCTATAAATGCCAATTGGGATCAGGCCTGTGACCTGGCTGGGTGACACTCAGGGATAGCCCATGAGATCTCGAAAGTTCTTTTTTGATGTAATTCTGAAAGTAAGGGATGACTTCCAAACCTGCTGCCTGTTTCCAGCTGAGGTTTCATCTGGTCAAGCCTTCAAGGATGCAGACATTTGCTTGTGGACTCCAGGAATACAAGGGGGCTCTCTTCCCATATTACAACACCTTGGAAACCTAAAATAACTGTTAGTGTGACCAGGAGTGGCTCGTATGTACTGGTTCAACCCCTCAGGCTACCCAACAGAGGATGGAGAGAAAGACCTCATGTGTGTTTCTGGGATGCAGCAGATAGATCCAGTTTCAAGTTCTACCACTGCCTCTCATTCAAATTATGTCAGCTTGTAATTACTTAACTTCTTTGCATATTAGCCATTCTTACTTTCATTTTCCAGATTAGAAAACTACATTAATGCTTATTTTCTTTAAATGTTCACAGTGCTTGGCCCAGTTCAAAGTAAGTAATCAATTAATGGAAGTATGTTTTATCATTGTTACCACTGCTGTTCATTTCTCAACTGAACTAGGGTCTCTCTATAGTAGTGGAACTCCCTGAGATATATTTATGCCTTGTCTTGCTTCTATTTTCCTGATTTTTCATCATAAGCCTATGATATCCTTCATATGCAATGTTGAATTCTAAATTGTAACTCTTGTGAAAAGATATGGCCTTGCGAATCTGATTTTGAGAGTATAATCACCAGGTTTTTGAGTGATAGCACCCTGAAATTTTAATTAGAATAAAAGGCAGTTAGGCAACAGGTAGTTATTATACACCTAACATTTGCAAGGCATAAGGCAAATAATATCTTGTGCTCTTTTAACTGCACTGCTTTGCGTCTATGCATAGGTGTGGAGCAAAAATTAAGGGAGAATCTAACAGACCTGAGTCTCCATCTTTGTTCTTCCTCACTAGCTCTGTGACCTTGGCCCATGACTTTACCTATGAGGAACTCCAGCTTCCTTATCTGGTAAAGAGGATGAGTAATAACCCCCTTACAATGTTGTTAGAAGATTGAATGAGAAATCCTATCTCCCATCACCATTATATGATGCACATAGCCTAGCTGTACCACAACAAGGGGACTTCCAAATTTTTGCTAAGTGCATTATGTGATACTCCTTTAATGAATTTTGTTCCAGTCATTGATGATGATGGTTCAGGGAATTTTAATACCTGCAACACATTCCATATATGGCACTATTCAAATAAAGCAGGGCACAAAAATGTATACAATTCAATCTCAACTATACAGAGCAGTGCTTAGAGAAAGAAGATATACCATATCATGTTCACTGTGGTTATCTTTGAGGGATGGAAGATAAATTATTCTCTCGTTGTACTTTCTATATTTTTCAGTATCTTTCAAGAAGAGCTTACATTGATCTTTCATCATAAAAAAATACTTATTGCTATTTTTAAGTTAAGCAATATCTAAAAGCCCACCACGTTAGGCCCACCAGTCAGTTCAATAATGTATGAGTGTGGTAATTTATCTGTTTTCTTGGGGGTGGTGGTGGGTATTGTTTTTGTTTTTATTCTGTTTTTGTCTTCTTTATGCACTTCTTAAGTGAAATAAATGTTTAGTAATTAAAGCAGTGTGTTCAAGGCTGTGTGTTTGTAAGAGAGCTTTCATTTACTAGACAGTTGACTCACTGAGCAAAGCAATATTTAGGCAATTCTGAAGAAGTGTTTCTTTTTTGTAGGGGGGGAGGAAGGATACAGGAGGGGGGAGGGGGGAGGCATTTCAATTGTAATGATTTTCCTCTGTGTCATTTAGCAATTTTCCAGGGCTTTTTCATTATGGCCGCGCTGGGCCATTTGAGGTACCTGCTCTCTAATCAGCCCTGGCTGACTTCCAGTCAGCCTGGGCGGAAACTCACTAGGCACAGGGTTTAATTGGGGCCACCCACCATGGAAGCGCTTCTCCCCTTTGTCCAGAGAGATGGTAGCTCTTAATGTAGTGCACATAAAAACGTCCAACACGGCAGAGCAGGCACAAGTGGGCTCTGATGTCCCGAGGCTCTTATTATGTCCCAGTTCAATGTCAGCTTTTCAGACTTCTCCGAAAGGGTGCCTCTCCTTCCACAGATGACAACGTAAAATGTGAGGCACTCAATCCAATCACTGGGGATGATGGAACTCCATAGAAAGAGAGTGATATAAAGTATTAGGTTGTTGTCTGGACACAACCCCTATGTTTGCAGCCTCTCTAAATAGATCCCAGACTGCTTTAAAAATAAGAAATATGACTCCTCTCCCCTCTACCTCTTCTACTGTTCTCCCTCTGGCACCTTAGATTCTTTAAATTAATTCCTTGCAAAAGCTGTTTGAATTCCAATAATTGATTTTAAATGATCTGCCTCTTGAAAGTGTGCCCTGCAGTCCTGTGGAAACGCTAGCCTCAAGCTTGATGGGGCCAAGTTGCTACGCAGCTCCTGGAAACAAATTGCCCGTGTAACGTGGAACAGTCTCACAGAGCACTCTCGGCAGCATGGTGGTTGTGTACCTGGGTAGGCAGGGGTTCTAGAGGCCAGATCAAGGTGGGTGTTTTGGGTGATGCAGATAAGCCGAAGGAGCACAACATTTGTGCATGCTTAAAATTGGAAATGTTTAATTTGGATGTGAATGTAGCATCTGTGAACTTCCTACTGGCTGTGCTTCCCAGGATCTCATTGCCAGCATACTGGGAATAAAGCGTTTACTTGCTTTCTCCCCCTTCCTCTGCCCAACTTCCATCATATCAGGCAGAGGAAAAAGGAGGGGAGAGAGATAGAACCCTAACAAGGGCGCCACATAACACATGCTTAAACTGAAACTTAAACTGGTGATCATGGTCATCACTTTTTCTCCCCCCTACTTCCATATGGGACAGTATTATTATTTTCACCATCTTGTAGATGGGGAAACTGAAGCTTATTAGGGGCAGGAGACTCTCCACATTCGCACTGTTTGTGTCAAGTTCCAGTCTGACTTTACAACAGCACTTCTCAAACTCTCAAGTGTGTACAGTCACCTGGGGATTTGAATCTAGTATGGGTTGTGATTCAGCAAGTCTGGGGCAGGGCCTGAGACTCTGCACGGCTAACGTGCTTTTCCAGGTAATGCCGATGTCACTGGTCTGGGGACTATACCTGATCACAGAGATGCTGAGCAATGGTTGGTTCTCAAGTGGCTGTCTATGGGATTCACCGTGAGTCAGGGGGCTTTAAAAATAATTCCAATGTGCATTCCAGCCCATTAACTCAGTATCTCTGGGGGCGGGACTTGGCCAGCATACACCAAGGTTGAGAACATCTGCTGAGGTGGGAAGTTGTACAACTAAATAGGTCATAGGAAGTCTCGAGGCACTTAGACTTATTTGAACAGAGACAATAACATATAGTTTATTTAGAAAGAGAAGGGGTAAAAGACTTCTGTGTATTAAAGGATGAAGAGGAAATAAAAATGAGCAAAAATTAGAGAATGAGGGAGGGAGTGAGAACAAAACAGCTGGACATTGTTGACAGGCAGGTGTGGAACCTCCTTGGCTGTGGAAATTGCCTCTCACAGGGTGCAGGAATAAGATTCTCTAGTTAGGGTCACCTGGGGAGGTGGTTCAAAGTGCCTGTTTCAGCAACCTGGAGGTTTTCCTTCTGGGCAATGAGATTTTGATTCAATATATTATCAAATGTGTACATGCTAACCCTGTTCTTGGTACTGGAAACAAAGATGACAATGACATCTTCCCTGCTCCAAATAGCTGACTAAGCAGTGATGGTTGAAGTGAGGGAAATGGGCTCCATTGTACTGTCTCACTTATTTTTTTCTTGTTTTTTGTTTTTAGTTTAGTTACCCTTGTTGATGAGGTGTACCCCCCAACCCCCGTCTCACTTTTCTGACAGAGGCCACGGGGGAGTGGTAGATTATTGTGGGGGACACTTGGAGGTATGTTTAATTCAGTCTAGTTCAGCCAGGGTGGCTGAGGAAGTCTGCCTGGATTTGTCTTAAAGGGTGACATGCTAACAACCTGAAATAAGGTGATGAGGATGGAGAAGGACAGTCACTTAAAAAACCCCCTTCTCCCATTCTCACCTCCCAAATCCAAGGGTGACTCCCAGACTTTCCAGCTTGGGATTCTGGGCAGATGGCAAGAAGATGGAGAGTAGCCAATGGTCTGTGTTTAGTGCCTTGTTGAGTTTAAGATTCTTCTAATGCATCTAGTTAAAAATGCCCCGTAAGCAGTTAAAAATTGGTGCCTGGAGCTGGGGACAGAGATCCAGGCTGGAAAAGCAGACCTGGGAGTCATCAGCAAATCACATGGGCTTTGAATGCTCAGGAATGAAGGAAGTTATCTTTTAGAAAAGATAAGGGAGAAGGAGAGCAGTCTGGGAAGGTGTGTGTGTGTATGTGTGTAATATACCTTATATAAAGGAAAGAAATTTATTTCTTACAATTCTGAAGGCTGGGAAATTCAACTTGAGGGGCCACATCTGGGGAGGGCCTTCATGCTGGTGAGTACATTCTAATTTTGTTATAGCAAGTGTCCAATATTTAAGAGACATAAGAAGAGCAAAACATTATTGCAAAGTAGAAATTAAACAAGAAAGAAGAAAACCACAAAAAAAGTAATGACCTGGAAGCTGTGGAGGTGAGAGGGTTTTGAGAAGGAGGCAATGGTCATTAGTTTCAAATGCTACAGTGATTTAAAGAAGATAAACACTACCAAGGTGTCTTCTTTCTCTTTCTCTCTCTCTCAAGCATTTTTAATGGTTTCCTCTGATTGAAAGTGGCAGGGTCTACATCTTGCTATTTCCCCTCATTCATTCATAAACTTTATTGCACTTTTAATTAGAGAAACATGTGACCAGGGCAGAAGCCAGATTGCAGGTTGTTGAGAAGTGAAGGGTAAGTGACTAAGGATATAATATGTTTATCTTCCCCTTCACAGCCCATCCTTTTGAAAAAGCATCCTAAGACAGTGTGAGCACTGCTGCCTAAATGAAAGGAAATGATGGAATTGGTCATTTAGAATGGTAATGAAGTTTATAGAAGTAGGTGGAATGAATCTTTGCTCCGAGTCAGGTCCCCAGTCCAAGAAAAAAAAAGGAGATTGCAATTCAAGCTGAGCACTAAGAATGACTGTCCTGCATGAGGGTGAGTTGAAATGAAATACAGTAGGCTCAGGCTTCTAAATCCTGCCCAAGGCATTATTAACCCAGAGGGGTGCTCTCTTTCTAATTTTCATAGCTTCCATCTTTTTGGCCATTTTTTGTTCCTGTGCAGAAGAAAGCACCATTTTCGGTTTTTTTTTTTTGAGTTGGACTCTCACTCTGTCGCCCAGACTGGAGTGCAGTGGCACGC
>NW_007141947.1:480131-488131 GCF_000164805.1 Carlito syrichta | reverse complement strand
AGGCGGGTCTCGAACCTGTGGGCTCAGGCAATCCACTCACCTCAGCCTCCCAAAGGCGCAGGATTACAGGCTGAGCCACCGAGCCCAGCTGAAAGCACCATTTTCTAATGCCCACCTAGTCACTGTATGTAGGAATTGCAATTCTGAAATCAGATAGGATATATTAGGGCCCTGTCTGCAGTTTGGGTGAAAAAACATTCATATAGCAAGAGTTCACAGCCTCAGAAAGTGGATTAGCTATAAAAATAAGGATTAGAAGAATGTCTAGAAAAGGGAGAACACTACCATTTATTGACCACCAGTGGATCTGGGTTTTGCATCTGATATGTTATGTATGTTGCCCCATTTGACTCTCATGAAAACAAAAAGGTGTGAGGTAGAGATTGCTCTCCCTGTATTAGAGATGAGTACATTAAGACTCCATGTTCAATGTCACACAGTAAAGGTACTAGGATGACTTTCTTGAAAAGAGAGAGAAACCCAATACTGACTAACTTAAAGGGAAAGATGGGGTTGAAGAGAGAGTTGTTGGCTTAACTGGTAGTGATTTCAAGGATCAAAGGAAAGGGGCAAAAACTGTGTCTTCAGACTGGAATCTGTGAATCTTCCTGTTTCTTTCCTACTTTTAAACATATTTCCTTTTTGTAGCTTAGGAGAAAGGCTAACAACTCCAGGCTTCAATCATGCAGTGTGGCAACTTCAGCTGAAAGATAGATTCTTTCTCCTAAATTGTGTAGATTGACACCAGAGAAAGACTCTAAAAGGTCACGCTTCAGTCCAAGTCCCACTTCTTGAGACAATAATTTTTGCCAAGAAAGTAGGTTTTTGTTTTTTAGGAAAAGGGCTTTGATCTGTTGCCGAGGCTGGAGTGCAGTGGTGTCATCATAGCTCACTGCAGTCTCCAACTCCCGGGCTCAAGTGATCCTCCTGCCTTGGCCTCCCAAGCACTGGGATTACAGGTATGAGCCACTACACCCAGCCAGAAAGCAATAATATATATTTGGACAGACTTAACTCATGGATTAAACCAGAAGAAAGGAAATAGTAAAATTGGGAAGGCAAATCACCCTCTCTCACCACAAAAGCTAATCAAGCAAACAACAAATATCAACATTTACCACTCATCATTATAGCAAGGATCCAATCTGAGGCCAGTCCTTTATTTTTTCTACTATATTTTATTTTTTTTATTAATAAGAAATGAGTCAAAAGCATCCCAAAAGCGTTAAATCCTGTTGACTAGGAAGTAGTGCTGACATCCAAATGGAAGTGTTAAGTACAATGGGTCATAATAATTGGTTTCTGATATATTTAGAAATTCTGACCCATTTAATTGGAATATTCATGGGGAGGCCCAAGAATGTGTATTTCTAACCATTTTTCCAGGTGGTTTTGATTAGCAGTATTCCCAATTCTGGCAATCCCAGGCCTAAAGCTTAGGGAGGCAGATTTCTCCTCTTGTTCATGATGTGTTCGTGGTGGTGGAGAACGAGGAGAGAACACTCCATGTAAACAAAAGTGATTTGCCCTTCTTAGGCAGCCTGATATTTGCCAGAATGTTTGCAAAGTATATATTCCACTCTTCACTGTGCAGAGAGCTCAGAACTTGGCCCAGAGTTTCTTTGTGGAAATTAGTAGTCTACTTCTAGTACTACCTCTTCAGCCTCTGGCAAACAGGCTACTTTTAATAGTAGGGCTTGGGAAAGGACTAAAAATAGAACAGGGGAAGCAAACACAGGCAGCCAGAGTATGACTAACAGAGGGAAGCTGAGATGTAGAGAGAAAACCTTATCATATGGATCAGTCAGACAAGCACAGGTTTTACAGGGAAGAAATCAAAGCCAACAGTCTTTGGAAAGCAAAATGAAAGACTTAATAGAATGTGAGGGAGAACCATGGATAATTCCTAAATTGTGCTTGATGACTATCTATTTACAAAAACTAGCTGTTAAACAAAGAGGTTCTGCTTCCTTTATTGTCAGAATAAATAAATAAAAGGTTGTTGCCTGTCACTTGCTTGAATTTCATTCTTTACTTTGTATGGTAAACTCCTTATCTCTCTGAGCAGTTATCTTTAGAGAAGACAGAAAATGTTAGGACCTGCTACTCTGTCCTCTTCCACCTACTCTTTCTCCTCTGCTCCACTGTTTTTGAGGACTATGTGGCTAACTGGACCTTATTTCTGAGACATTGACCAGGTAGCCCTTTCCTCTCAGGTCTTCAAGGAGGTAAATCCACTTCTATCTCTAATTTTCCTTTTGGCTACTGTGTTGAAATAAGTTAAGCCTTGTGTTCTTCTTCTATCTTACCTTCTAGGTTTGATGCATGACTTTGGCCATCTATCTCTTTGAACATAAAAATACATTCTACAGGAAACTGCCAGACATTTGTTTAATAAAACCCAATGCACAGCTTGATGAAGCTTTGAGAAGCTAGGTGAGGGGTGGTGTCCCTCTACTCTCTGCCTGGAATGGGGAGGAGAAAAATAGTTGGTTATAGCACAGAATGTTAGTTGTACTGAGAGACCCAGTAAATGTTTCCTACTTTCCATGAAAAGGATCTTGGCACCTTCATGGATCCAAGAACAAAGGGAAAAGTGAATAAATAACAGGGCTTGCCATTTATTTCTTGATCTGGCCAGAAGGAAATATATGAGTTAAGGCATATTATTAGAAAAAAAAAAAAAGCTTGAGTTTGTCAGTAGAAAAAGAAAAAAGAAAAATGCCTAGAACTGTAACCATTTATTTTTATTTTAAAGGTGGGGAAAAGCGTAACATTTTTTAGTGTTTCAGAGTGAACCAGTGTGATCTTATCACTGGACTTAGGTCCAAGTTGCTCATTGTCCTAAAGCTATACTTGAGAGACAAGAGTTGGTGGAAGGAAAACAGGTTTTATTCAACAATCAGTAACCAGAAGAGATGGTGAACTAATGTCCCAAGTGCCTTCTCAGATTTTCAGTTTTACCCTGGAACATTTTAAAAGCAAACTTGATGTGGAAAACATGCAGCACTGGTGCAGGGTGAGGGGTCTATGTATCTTTTTGTTCTTTGGCTGTCCTGAGTAATGGCCTGTCCTGGGATCTGGCTGGTATCATCTTGATTGAGGCCCAGCAGTGGACCAGTTGTCTGTGACTTCGCTCAGGTAGGAAGGTTCTGCAATTGGGAGCCCATGACTAATTTGTTCTAAGATTAGTCTCTGGAATTTCCTGAGTAAGAACATAGAGAAACAAGCATAGGTTACAAGTGTCAGGAGGTGATGGGGAAAGAATGAGGAGCAGGTATTGAGGAAGAGGAAGGAGAAAACGGGGGTGGGGGGTGTCTAAATACTTTTTAAACTGTACATTTTTTATTACAATGTCTCTATCTCAAATTTTTCTCTTTCTTCCTCCCTCCCTCGCTTTCCTTCCTCCTTCCTTCCTCTATTCTTACTTATAAACATGTATGAATGCCTACTGGGTATCAAGTTCTGGGCTAGGTTGAACAGAATATCACACATCAGTGATTCACCCTTTGCCCCCCATTGGTTTATTATGAACTTTAGTAAGACATTATAGTGGCTCAGGTTTATTGTTTTAAAATCAGCGAAGATATGTTCTTAATGTTGATTTTACAATATGAAGAGATTATTTAAATAAATTGTTTTCATGGAAAAAAATAAAATCAGCGAAGACATATTTTCAAGTACTGTAATTTACAAATGGGTGCCACTTTGTAATCACATTTCCAAGCCTGGATCATGTGCTCATGACTCTCTGTCACCATCTATAGACAATTTATACATATTGCAGGGCCAGTTCCTGAAAAATTGCATGTGTAAAATCATCCCAGAAGTTATGGCTTTGCAAGTGTTTGCGTATCAGCGCTAAAGACAAACACTGTCATCTGCAAATTATTGGAATGAGAAGTTTGATTTCTATATTTTGACTATGTAAGAAATGAGTCTCTGTTTCTTTACCAAACATGGAGGCATCTACAGAGAACAAAGATTTACTGGAATATGGGAGAAGAACTGGAAAAATCAGTGTGTGTGTGGGGGGGTGGGGGTGGGGTGGAGTGAGGGTGGGAGTGAGTAGGGTGTGGTAGCTCACAATTGTAATCCCTTGTAATTCCAGCATTTTGGGAGGGCAGGGTAGGAGGATCACTTGAGGCCAGGAGTTCAAGACCAGCTTGAGCAACATATTAGTCGAATGCAGTGGCTTACACTTATAGTTCCAGCTGCTTGGAAAGCTGAGGCTGGAGGATTTCTTGAGCCTGGGAGATCAAGGTTGCAGTGAGCTATGACTAAGTCACTGTACTCCAGCCTGTATGACAGAGTGAGACCCTGTCTCAAAAAAAAAAAAAAAAAAAAAAAAAAGAAAGAAAGAAAAGAAAGAAAAGAAAGAAAAGAAAAAAGAAACAAACAAAGAAAGAAAAAATCAGTGGAGGAATGATGAACCACTTATATTAGGTTCAAGAGAAGGTCTCTGGTCCCCTCAAAGGGTGGACATGCAACAATAACAACAAAAATGTCATAGAATAGGACTGAGATCTGTACTATTCATCCAGGTTCTCATCTGGGGAGATTTTGTCCTCCAGAGAACATCTGAATGTCTTGCAACATTTTGTTACAATTGTGGGGCTGCTACTGGCATCTAGTGAGTAGAGGTCAAATATGCTGCCAAACAATCCTATGTTTATAATGCACAGGACAGCCCCCACCATATGTAATTATCCAGCCCCAAATGTCAGTCATGCCGAGGTTCAAAAACTCCACAGTGTGGCACAGAGCGCAGGTAAGAGTTGTTCTCTGAGCTATAGCCCTGGTCATGGTGAGTAACCCATATTATTGCCCACAAAATATAAATATAGATGAAGTTATGCAAATGTATCTCAGTGGAGAGATGCAAATCAGGAAATGGTTATTTTCAGCTGAGTGTGGACAAACCTCTTACCCCTCTAATTTCTTTTAGTGTTAACTTGGTGGTATGACTGACAGCCCTGTCAATCCCAGTCTCTGTTTTTATTCAGTCTGTTGCTTGGTGACATGACCTTGAACATTTTTTTTACTGTATGCCTTTAATGTCCAGTTCTTCACTGAAATCACATAAAGCACTGAAGTCATCTGTGTCGGAATCCCCCACAGGTGCTTGCTACAAATGCATATTTGGGTTGTACACTAAATCTACTGAATTAGAATTTCAATGGCTCATGGCCCAGAAATCTGCATTTTAAGCTAGACTCAAAGGTGATTTTTGACGCACATTTAAGTCTGATATAGGATGTATGAAGAAACAGAAATAAAGTATCATTTGTTCTTTCTTTTTTTTTTTCTTTGAGTTGGAGTCTCACTCTGTCTCCCAGGCTGGAGTGCAGCGGTACACTCATGGCTAACCCAGCGTCGACCTGCTGGGCTCCAGCTATCCTTCCACCTCAGCCTTCCAAGTAGCCGGAACTACAGGTGTGCACTACCACGCCCAGCTAGATTTTGACTTTATTGTAGAGAAGAGGTCTGGACAAGTTGCCCGCACTTATCTCGAACCCATAGGCTCAGGCAATTCACTTGCCTCCGCCTCCTAAAGTGCTGGGATTACAGACGGAGCCACCGAGTCCAGCCTGTTCTGACTTTCAAAGTCCATTTATAATGAGCTTGGAAAATGTATTCACTTAACCCTAAGGCTATGCTTTTGATGTATTGTGTTGATTCCCATTTGACAGATTATAAAACAGAGGCCACAGAACTTCAACAGATTTCTTAGGGAAATCCTAGGGATTATTCTAACCCTGATGCTCTTACCATGAGACTCTCATTGGGTAACTCAACAATAGTAATAGAACCAAAATGAACATAAATATAAAGGAAAAGAATAGGCTCCCGAATTAGGAAGATAGCAACAGAATCTAACTGAGATGGGGAAAGGAGACATCTTAAGGGCCTTACCTCATCCCCCTTAGGCAGATATATCACATTCTCCTTTTTTAAAGTCCTGGGTTCACTGTTACATTCAATAAAACAGACTATATATGCTGATCTGTTACTAATTACAAACTCGACACAGACCATTTTAATCTAATTGGCCTATAATGGTCATGTTTTCTGTTTTCTTATCCATCTTCTAATTTCTAAAAATTTATTATTGAAAGTGGGGATTATGGTGTCTACAACTCCTGTGTTGCTATGCAGTTTTGCTTCATTTCTGTCATACGTGCTTCATATATCTCGGAGTCCTGAAGTTATATGCATATACATGTGTGTATGTAAAATCTGTTATAAATTCCTAGTAAATGGCAAAATAAACCCATTTTACCATTTAAAAAAACGATCTCCATTTTAACTTAGTCCCCATAGGACTGAACAGGGCAATACATCTATCACCACTGTCACCACCCTGGTCCAAGACACTCTTTGTTCCTCTCAGGCCCTGCCTCAGCGCCTCCAATCCATATACACACAGGAATGACCCACGATGGTTTTGTTTTGGAGATAATGTTCCCTCCTACACACACAAAAACATGCATTCACTTAAAACTAAGTTTCCCACATGTTTCACCACAACCTACAAGGTCCCGCTGACCCAGCAGCCTGCTGTTTCTGCCTTTTTCTACTTCAAGAACTTCCCTTATGCTGTCCCCACACCTAACACGTGGGATCATCTGCCCTTATAAAACTAACCCACTCTCTTTAGTCCTATTTCAAATGTCAGCATTAAAGAGATGCCTTACATGTGTTTATACACATACATCTAATTTCCTCACCCCCCCATCTGAATTAGATTCTGTTATCATCTTTCTAATTTAGGGACCTATTCTTTTCCTTTATAGTAGTTATGCTAGTTTTGTTTCTGTAACTTGTTGACTTATCCAATGAAGTTCTTTTCCACTGGCCCGTGACAACAAATTTTGTGCATCCCTGCAAACAGGGATCAAAGGGTGACAATAGATTTTGTGCATCCCTGCAAACAGTAGGGATCAAAGGATCAAATAAATGCCTTGAGAAAATGAACAGGTACACAGCAAACTTGCGTCTTCATGGTGAAGGAGAGCACCTTTTGTTGTGGCTGATTTCTGTAAGTTTTGGGGGCTAGGATTTCATCTCCGAGTGCGAAGCCTGGTCACTCGGAGAAGAGGAGGGCCACTGCCTGCTCTGTGAGTTTTCACAGGCTGCAGGCAGTGACGGCCCATTGTTCTAGTTTTCCAGGCTGCCCTAGATTTGCTGATTCTGGGTAGCTAGGCACATCTGAGCCTCCGTTTCCTCATCTTTATCAAGGAGTTAATAATTCCCTCCTTAAAAGGATAGGGTCTGAGGCAAATGAGATAAAGCAGGGACTAGCTACTGGCACTTAAGAGGTGCTGAGAACGCTAAATATCTTGACTCTCTCGCCAGAAGACTTACGGGAAGTCTGCGAGAAGTCTGCACAGGCGGCGACAGAAGTCGCGCCACTTACCTGAACCGTTCTCCCCCGCCCCCTTCTGAACTCATCTCTCGGTGCGCTTCGGTTACAAGTCTGACCCAAGGCGCTCCCTCCCCTCTCTCGGCGGTCGGTCCCTCCCTCCCCCTTACTCTCACCCATCCTCTCCGCCCCCTTCGCCCCCTCCCTCGGAGCAGGGAATCCCACGCCCTTGCACCAGCCCGGGTGCTCGGACGAGCCCGGGAGTCGCTGGTCGCCAATCACCGCGCGCTGGAGAGGCGGGCGCTGGGCTGCAGCGCGCTGGGGACGCCAGCTGGCGCTGCTTTCCCAGGGAGCCTCAGACGCTCACACCGACACAGACAGACGCACAGACAGGCGGGCGGGCAGGCAGGCAGGCAGGCAGGCAGGGGCAAAGTCTCCCAGCCGTTTGCGCTCCAGCCCCAGCCCGGGAAGCCCCCGCGCCCCCCTGAACTGCCGCAGGCGGCAGCTCCTCAGGCCCGCGCGGGCAGACAGGAGGGCGCGCAGGCGGCCCGCGGAGGGGAGGCCCCAGCGCGCCCACGCTGCGATGTGAACGGCGGCGGCTCCCACCTGGCGCCGCACCTGGGGCGCCGCGCTC